>NC_041382.1:127384809-127418983 GCF_002162155.2 Triticum dicoccoides
AGTGGGCCGCGGGGGCCTGGCCCGGGCCGCGGCGGGCTTCGGCGGCGGCGGCGGTGCGATGCCACGTGGCGGGCGGTGGTTGGCGCGAGCGGCGGAGCGGACGTGTCCGGCCGGCGCGGATCTGGGATTTAGGGTTTTGGGGAGAGGGGATCCGGGATATTTCGAGGGGGACCTATTTATAGGCATAGAGGGAGCTAGGAGAGTCCAAATGAGGTGCGGTTTTCGGCCACGCGATCGTGATCGAACGCTCTAGATGATGGAGTAGAGTTAGGTGGGTTTTGGGCCAAATTGAAGGGGTGTTGGGCTGCAACACACACAAGGCCTTTTCGGTCCCTCGGTTAACCGTTGGAGTATCAAACGAAGTCCAAATGGTACGAAACTTGACAGGCGGTCTACCGGTAGTAAACCAAGGCCGCTTGGCAAGTCTCGGTCCAATCTGGAAATGTTTAATCCCCACACATGAAAGAAAGCTAGAAATGACCGCCGGAGGAGAGCGAAGCGCCGGAATGCAAAACGGACAACGGGGATAATGCTCGAATGCAAGAAACGAACACGTATGCAAATGTAATGCATATGATGACATGATATGAGATGCATGACAACGATAACAACACACAGAGACAAAGACCCGAACCCGAGGAAATAAATATAACTTATCGACGGAAACGACAAGAGTTGGAGTACAAATTGGGAAAGTTACATCCGGGGTGTTACAATACAGACGGATCTGGTGGTACCCAGAATAGGAGTCTAAAAAAGACAGTCGCTCACATCCCGCAGTCGAGTCGACTATATGGTCGATGCGGGGGAGAGGAAAATGATCTTTCGGGCAGGCCCGATTGATATGTTTAAAGTCAATGCACATGCGAAGTGACTTGTCCTTCTTGGGGACCATGACAACATCGGCGAGCCACTCGGAGTAGTAAATCTCTCGGATGAACTCCGCTGCTAAGAGTCGAGCTACCTCCTCACCAATAGGCTTTCTCTTCTGGACGGCGGACCGTCGGAGATGTTCTTTGACAGGTTTCGCTTTTGAATCGACTCGTAGGTGGTGCTCAGCCAGCCCCCTGGGAACACCTGGCATGTCAGAAGGCTTCCATGCGAAGATGTCCCAGTTCTCACGGAGGAACTGGATGAGCGCTTCTTCCTATTTGGAGTCGAGTGTTGTTGAGATATGAGTCGGAGCAGCACTGGGATCGGTCGGGTGAATGTGAACCGGCTTCGTTGCACCAGACGACTGAAAAGTTGATTCTGTAGCGGGCTTCTTGGCTCGCAACAAATCACTCAGGTCTGCAGTCTTCTGGTACTCCTGCAGCTCCACCATTGCCATCTGAGTATCAGCGATCTTTGAGCCTTTCTGAAAACACTCTTCTGCTTTCTTCCGATTGCATGTAACAGTGATCACACCTTTGGGACCAGGCATCTTCAATTTGAGATACACATAACATGGTCGAGCCATGAAGCGTGCATAAGCTGGCCTACCCAAAATAGCGTGGTAAGCACTCTGGAAATCCACAACTTCGAACGTCAACTTTTCTTTGCGGTAATTCTTGGAATCACCGAAAACCACATCAAGAGCAATTTGGCCGAGTGACTCAGCCTTCTTCCCAGGAATGACTCCATGGAAACTCATGTTGCTGGTACTGAGTCTGGACATCGGAATGCCCATCCCTTTCAACGTCTCAGCATATAGTATGTTCAAACCACTACCACCATCCATCAAGACTTTGGTCAGTCGAGTGCCTTCAACAACTGGGTCGACCACCAAAGCTTACCTCCCAAGGGTGGCAATGTGCGTTGGGTGATCGGACTGGTCGAATGTGATGGCAGTCTGAGACCACTTCAGATAACTGGGTGTCGCCGGAGCAACCATATTCACCTCACGGTTGATAACTTTCAGTCGACTTTTGCTTTCAACATCAGCAAAAATCATCAAGGTGGAATTGACCTGGGGGTATCCATCATCACTGTCTTCCTTGTCCTCAACTTTGTCCGACTCCTTTTCCTTATCTTTGGGTTGTTTGCCCTGGAACTGCTGGATCAAGAGCCGACACTGTCGAGTGGTATGTTTCGGGTAAATGAGCTTACCCTCTTCATCTTTCTTGGTGTGGATGTGACATGGAAAATCCAACACATCATTTTCGGCTTGGTCTTTAACTTTCTTGGGGTTCCAAGGCCCTTTGGGTTTCCCCTTAAACTTTCCTTGAGTTACAGCCAAGGCTTCCCCAGGAGCAGCTGGCTCGGCTGTCCGCTTCTGTTTCCGATTGCAATTTCCTCCTCCGGTTTCTTGGGCGACTGACTTGTGCTTGCCACTCCGGAGTCGATCCTCAACTTCACCATTAGCGTACTTGGTGGCAATCTCCATCATCCGATTCAGAGACATGTCTCCGGTTCGACCGAATTTCAGATTCAGTTCTCTGTACTTGACGCCTTCTTTGAAGGCACAAACTGCTTGGTGATCAGGCACATTCTCTACCGTGTGATGTAACGTGATCCATCTCTGGATGTAATCCCTCAAAGTTTCATTCGGCTTCTGCACGCAAGACCGCAGTTCCATCAGCCCTGCCGGTCGCTTGCATGTTCCTTCAAATGTGGTGACAAACACTCGGGTGAGATCTTCCCAAGTGTAAATGCTGCTGGGTGCTAACTAATTCAGCCATGCTCTGGCCGATCCCTCCAACATGAGAGGCAGGTGCTTCATGGCCACTTCATCATTGCCACCGCCAATCTGGACAGCCAGTCGGTAGTCTTCAAGCCAAGTATCGGGCTTGAACTCACCTGTGAACTTACTGACTCCAGTCGCCAACCTGAAGTTGGGAGGAATCACAGCGGCCCTGATGGCTCTACTAAAGCACTCTGGCCCCGAAACATGTACTCTGCTGCTGGTAGGTGCATCTCTGTCGTGACCTTCTCGGTGAGCTCTGTTCCTGTCGACCAAACCTTGAACGAGAATGGATCTCGCATCAAAGCCTGGTTCCCTGGGGTTAACTGGAATCCTTCGCCCAATACTATGAGGGCGACTGTCATCCTGCTGTCGAGGCACATACGATCCACTCCTCGGGGGAGGGGTGGGCACTCGACGTCGATCGTCACGATCGAATCGGTAATCATACTGCTCACGGTTCCCGTACTGTTCACACCAGTCCCCACGTCCCTCACGCCTCGGGGGCGATCTTGGGCTATGAGCCGACTGGACTGTGTCTGCAGCAATGGATTTGCTATGAATCCTGTTCCGCGACTAAGAAATAGCGGAATTCTGGTCTCCTACTGCCCGGAGTAACGCCCTGATCTGCAGCAAGCCTCTGCCAGCCTCTGACTGGGAAGGCTGAATCAACTCTGCTATACGGGCTGCAGCTGCTAAATTCTGAATCAAAGTTCGATATACCTGTGCAGGCGGAAAGAGCTGACGTCGACTGGATTCTGGAACCCGTTGTCACGCATACTCGTCGAGTGCTCGCTGGAGGTTCTCCAATCGAGTGCGCTCAGCTAAGTTTGCCAGGCGCGCGTCCTCCAAGGCACGAGCCTCGGGGGTTTCTCCAACGATAGGAGTGTGCAGTGCATCCATGTTCCGGCGACGACGTTCTTCTCTCTGCAGCGACGTGAGAGGCTCGGGGAGATATTCCTCATGGGGATGCGACAGGTCGCCTCCACCTGCGCCTCTGTCGGTGCGGGGAAAACCGGGAGGACTGGGCGGTCCATCGACCATCAGAACCTCCGCCGCCGGATCACTACTGTCGCACTTGGATGCGGTCTCTGCGGAGCCAGTCGAACATGCCGTAGAGGGATTCGTCGGGCTCGATCGCCGCGACTTGAGGGGTGGCCGATTGGCGTGCCACCGCATGTCTCACCCACCGCTGAAGTCTCGACTGACCGGAGCGCTTGCGCCGGCGGGAAACAGGGAGGGAGGACAACACAGGGGCTGACCGATAATGGGTCGACGGTTGCCGCAAGAGGACACCGCGGAGGCACGTGCGAAAGTGCGTTGCCCCGCGGACAGGGAGCGCGTCCACGTCGAGCGGAGCCTCCTGAAGCCAAGCGGAGTCGTCGGCGATGAACGTGAGCGCGCCGAGACGGATCTCGCGGCCCTCCACCAAAACTCCGCCAAAAACCATGATGATTTGGATCGGAAAAGATCGCAACTCCTCCAACAAATTGCTAAGACACCTGCCCCACGGTGGACGCCAACTGTCGTGGTTCTAAGTCTGGCAGTAATGTAGGGGGTAGGTATGGAGAGGCAAGATCTTAGCTATGGAGTAGTTGTAAGCACGCGAGGTTTACGAGTTCAGGCCCTTCTCAGAGGAAGTAATAGCCCTACGTCTCGGAGCCCGGAGGCGGTCGACTGGATTATGTGTGTATGAATCACAGGGGTGTGAACCCTTTACACTGAGGAGGGGGGTGGCTTATATAGAGTTCGCCAGACCCCTCCGGCCCTCAGTTATGCGGGGTTTTAAGTACATTAAGGTCGAGCCTTACTGGTAACACCCCTAATAAAGTGCTATGATGACCATAAAAGCTACTTAATGACTGACCGTTAGCGTGCGGAGTGACTTTAGGTCTCCTGGCCGTCGAGTGGTTGGATCTTGGTCGAGTGATTGCTTCTTGGTCGAGTGTCTTCGAGTCTGTCGAGTGGAACACCTCCAAGTCGATTGAAAGATGATTTCTTCTAGAGATGTCCTTGGGTAGGACAGTTAGGACAGGTCCATGACCCTACCCTAGGTACATAGCTTCATCAGGACCCACATCTGACCTTCTATCCTGTTATTTTTCCTGAACATTACTTCAAACAGTACTGATGCGTGTTCATCGGTGGCGCCAGTGATGAGCGAGTTGGCCGCCGCTCCGCTGGATGGGCCGGACGCCAGCTGGCCTCCGCACGGGTTGGCAGGCTGGCCCGAGCGTGACTCATGAGTGAGCGAGCAAGGCGTCGTGTTGGCCTTCGCTCGAGCCAGATGGCTGGCCTTAGCGCGGCGCGCGCGAGAAAGCCGCCGCGCTGCCGTGCCAATCTAGGTAGCAAACCTTGCAGACAAGCAGCTGGACGGAGCTATCTTGGCTAGCTAGCGGCCGCGAGCGCCGGACGGAGCTGGCATCCGGGATGCCGTAACATGGGCTCCGCACCGCCGGCGGTTTTGACCTCACCTTCTGCTGGCGGCGGTAGCTGCGTCCCATGGCCGAGGATGACTAGGTGGACGGGCCAGAGGTAGGAGGTCACTCGATGATTTTTGTTGGTAAGAGCATGTACAATGGTTGATAAGGTAATCTTATCTTAAGTCTGCCACGTATGCAAGTGGTAGTAGTTTCTTGGCATTTTAGTGGTTTCTTGCATTATTAGAGCAAGTACAATAGAGCTGAGTCAGCGGGCTATAAGAAATAAACTAGTATATTTCTACTTAGTTGGAGGAAAGAGAAGAGGAGAGAGAAGGTAAGCGGGTTCTTCGTGAAGAGCCAGCTCTAGCACGTGCTCCTAGGCACTTTATGAGAATGAGAAGTGGGCCACATAATAAAAAAGTAGTACACTCTTTTGATTTATTATTGTACATGTTGGCTATAAGATGGGCTGTAGTTGACATGGCACTGGCTTATAGCCAGCGGCTGGCTATACTATTAACCATGCTCTTAGGGGTTTCTTGTAAGGAACAATGTACGTACTACTAGCGACAAAAGGGATTCTAGGTTGCGTTGTACTCCAACGAGTACTACTAGTGGTCGCAGGAGTGTATACCTCGTTTTGTGGGTTCTATCTCGGCCGAACGCACAGCGGTCTTTTTTTTAAATATTACTACTACACTTCGCTGCGAGCCAATATTTTACACGGGTAGTTTGAGTTTTGAAGTCAAACGAACATGCGGCCCCACAATCTGGGTGCACTGGATAGCCTAGCCACGTGAACGGGTTTTCCTTCCCAGCATCCCGTGGCTCGCGTGCTCGCCCTAACCGCACCTCGCTTGCAGCTTCCTCATCAGCTAGTAGCATATTTAAACTAGCGCCTCCCAATTAAGCCCGAGGAGCCGAAAAAGCCTAGCGGGGCATTGGGAACTGTACAATATGGCTCTGTACGTAAAGTGCTCTACTACTACTCTGTAGCTTGCGGCATTGCACGCATGGACTTCACTCCATTATCGGATCTACTATAAAAGAAATTCCTCTTGACGTGTTTTTTTGAAACGAAGGCAACAGCTTTGCTTCATCTCATTCATAAAGAAAGAACTACTAACAAAGTTCGACGAGATCCATTACACCTCCACAAATGGAAGCGAAAAGCCTAGTCTCGCTATATCAAATAACTCAAATGTTCTGCCCCCGCAGTAACCGTCGCTGATAAATAGGCTGCTAGTGTGTGCGTGAGAGGAGCGGCTGAGTAGGCCAGCTACGTGAGAGGAGCGGCTGAATAGAGCACCGGGAGTACCCACTAGGCCACTACACAGGTGTACTTCCCCTGCATTGATAGTACAGTGATGGTTCTAGAGAACAGTAGTACCCTCCACTTCCAACTGTAGCTCCTTGGCCCTGAGATTCAAGAGTTCAAAACTGGTGCACTATACTAGACTAGACTAGAAGTACAGTACATCACACTACTAGTTGAGAAAAGTAGTACTAGTACTGCTACAGTACAAGTACATACTCCTCCGTCACATAATGTAAGACATTTTTTCACACTAGTTGGCGTGTACAAAAAATGGAAAAAACATACCCAAAATTTCTTAATCCATGCCAAAAACTACTACCTAGTGCCAAATAATTCTAACTAGTGCTATTATTTACAGTATAATGCAATCCCATAACATTCCATAATGCTAGTACTAGTAGTAAATAATAGCCTCACCCCTTCGCTGAGGAACGATCTACAGTTGGAAGGGACAAGGCCCTGCGGTTACTACGCTCTTATCTCCTCCTCGCCAGTTCCCCTCCCCCCGAAGAGAAGGTAGTTCGTCACTGCTCACATGGATTCGCTAGCGGTTCTCCTCCTCGTCGGGCCTGGGAGACCTTGGACAATGATCCTCTGGGAGAAATTGCACGCCGCTCCGACGTCCTCACCGCCGCAAGACTCGGTGCTTCCTGCACCAACCTTTTCAAGACGCTGCCTAAACAGGCTTGGGAAAATGCCATGCTTGTTGGTCTTCCATGCGTCCTCAAGGAGAAGGTTCTTCTATGGGACAATCCTTCGGACAGTCCATCGCTCCCTCGCCATGGTTGCACGTTGACTCCGCTAGAGTTGCCGACGTTGAGAGGTAGTCGGATTTTGTCCGATGAGCAGGTCAGTAATGGAGTTTGATCATGTAGTACTTAGTTATTTCATTTCCATCCCGTAATTTCTCCGCTGCCCACTGTCTTATATATAGGTCTGGGTCGGTGCCAACGAAGATTGGCTTGCATACCTCCGGCCAGATACCACCATCATTTTGCACAACATCCACAGCAGTGCGGCCATTCCGGTAGACCCCTTCTCCATCATTGGGATCGGCCTTCCGGACTGGCTGGGCTTGAATACGTATGATGATGCCTACATGAGATTGAAGAAGATAGCAATTGCGGACCCGCCGACAAAGCGACGCAGCTACGACGATTACTATCTCATCGCGGTGTTCGACATAAGGATTGCCATCAATGCAAGAGGCAGTAACGGTAGAGGCTGGCGCATGTTGGTGGCGGCAGATTTGTACCCCTACACGTTTGAAGACGATGTGCGCCATCTAGGCCGCATCTTCGCGGTGACAAGCCAGGGGACTTGTTTCATCTGGTTGCCATCCTATGGAACGGGAGATTACAAACGGAATGCACAAACCATCACTTGCATCCCTAACGGTACTCCACTATTTTGCAGGGACCAGTCATCAATAAGATCGCCGATCCTGGATGTGCATTTGCATCCGCGATTCGGTCTAACCTGGAACCTTGTAGTTGACTTTGGCATATTGGGATCAACTATCTTAGCAGTCGTTACCCATGGTACCACTGATGTGCAACATGGTCACACAATCTACCACGATCGGACCGTCATCATCTACCCAGGTATTCCATTTTTAACCCTCTCGCCTTCTCTTTCATTGTTGTACTAGTAGTATACTATGTAGTACTAGTAGGAGTACTTTTACCTTGGAGGACGCCTATAGCTAGCTAGGCCCTTGAAGATTTGAACCCACTAGCTACCACCATTTTTGTTTTTCCATGTCTTACTATCTTATCCATGTAGCCAAGAGTGGCTATATATAATAAGCCGGTTATTTTACTTCCTCTATACCGGAGTAGTACTATTTGCTGCACAGTATTACTGACCGCCATATTTGAGCACAACATTATTATGCATGGACCTTGACTATGTACGTCACCATGTGTCCAGATTTGGGATGCCACGTGTACCAGATGAACGGCGCTGAGTTCGACCCCCGTGATGCTACGTGGGTGCCGAGGAACACTCTTGGATAGTACTCGCTTTTCATCGGGGACAACTATCCCATTGTGAAGCGGATGCCATCTTCCGTGCACGACACGGAAGGCATGCCGTTCATGAAGCATGGTTGTGTCTTCAGTGCGCACCACCGGATGAACGACATGCTGGGACACGCTATCCCTGATTTATGTCGATTCAGCTTGGATGAGTCTCCATCGTGTGGAACCGGACTAGAAAGCTGCGACAATGATTCCCGTTGCCCACCGTTATGGATCGTGCTATCCATGAAGAACACCTGGGACTAGAACCTGGAGGAGGACATGTAGCCCACCTATAACATGTAAGTGGAGTACGGTAATTGTGAACGGTAGCGCTGTGAATATATGTAGACTAGTCGTGCACAAATTTATCACATGAATTGGAGATGAACTTGTGTGGCATACTGGCATTTGTCCTTTAGAATTTATTACTAGTAAATGTGTTATGTGTACGTGCAACTTGTGTGGTTGTTGCACGGGCTCCAACAGGCTCTTTGAGAAAAAAAGGTGGCACAACTTTGGATATACGTGATGTGGCGGCATCATATAGTAGCATCGTTCTCTATAGTTGTAGTACACTCCTACTAGGACGACAACTCCAATAAAACCTTGCGCTTGGCTCTTTGCCTCTTCGGGAGGTTCAACAGTTCGTACTTGTGTGAACCTTGCACTTGGCTCTTCGCCTCTTCGGAAGGTCCAACAATGATGATACTACAGTACAATATGCTTCTGGCAATCTGACACCGATTGAACTGCTGCACATCCACCGCGAGGGCGAGGGCGAGGGCAAGGAAGAGGGAGAGGGAGCTGTAGTCAAAACCCTCTCCTTGTCCTGCGAACCACCGCGCACGTGGGCGAGGGAGAGGCGTAGTAAGCAAGCTTCTCTCATTCGGCGAGTTGATGGGACACATCAAAGCAGTACTAGTACTAGTAGTAGTAGTCCATACCGCGTCCTTTCCGATTAATATGGCTTAATTTGAAACGAGAAAAATACACTGGCGGTCAACGTATGTAACAATACGCTCTTTACGGTCACTATATATAGTTTTGCGGCGATTATACGATCACTAGCTCATCGTAGAGCACCGTATTGCACCCTACTGACTGGCCACATAGTCGACGTGGCACTTTGTTGACTCGTTAAATTGTCACCTGGTTTTTGGGTCCCACCTGTCAGTTAGTAGAGCAAAAAAATCAGTTAAACAAAACTTTACGCATGCGCGACACGAGTCCAACCCTTGCGCGCGAACCGCCCTGGCTGTGTATGTGAGTGCATGCACGTGTCCTCCCTCGATCTTCCAACAAAGAGTGTACATTGGCTATAAAACAAAGAGTGTAGTACATGATGTACATCTACACTTCCAATGCATTTAGCCTTTAATCTAAATCAATATTGATTGACTAATGCACCAACTTGTGCTGTAGGTATAGGCTACATGTCTATCCTTAATTACAGCGTGCAACGGCCTTCATTTAATCTTCTTATCTCAATGGTCGCATGCACACATAAGTCTGCTACTTTTGGGCGTTAATTATGCCCTGGTCAATGTGTAAATCTCTAAATGTACAGTCTTTCACGGACGTAGGGAGTAGGTTGAGCACTTGAGCGTGAGCGTGTGTGTCGCATCGTGTGCTGTGTGCCGCATGGGTGCGTGAGTGTTGCGTGCGTCCATGTGTACGTGTGAGTGTTGCATGTTGCATGCATGCATGCATGGGGCTTACGACATGTTCATATTTCAAGCTTCCTCTGTTCCCTCCATATGGTGATACTCCCTCTGTTCCCAAATAGTACGGAGTAAAAGCCTCCCTCTGTTCCCATATACGGAGTATTTGTCTTTCTACAGATTTCAACAAGTGACTAGGTACGGAGAAAAATGAGTGAAGTGAGCGTAGAGGCATAGGGATACTGTAGAAAGGAAGTCCTCATGATCCATTATTCCCCATCTCGGTCAGAGAGAACTATTCAACTAGTCTTCGAAGTGAAGTGACAATACACGCTGCAGTAGATGGGACACGTAATTAATAAGTTGAACTAGCATGTTGGTGTTACTAAATCAGCCTTACCCAGTACTGCCATCTCTTCTTCTTCCTCCTCTCTTCCCCATCGTCGGCCGCACACCATTTACCCCCGCTCACTGCTCGCCCGCCTGCGCCATCTTCCTTGGTAGCTCGTGCGTACCATATCCCCCCGCTCACTGCTCGGCCACACGAGGATAAGCTTCTTCGCTCGCCCGCCCGAATCCACTTCCCCGCTGGCTTGCAGGCACAGAAAACCCCAATGGCAGAACTGACTGACACGCAGAGCCGCGATTGGAATTCCCTCCCCGATGTTCTCTTGGAGCAGATCTGTACTCGTATGGACCTACTCAGCACCGTCTGTCTAGCCACATGCTCGGTGTCTTTGTACCGTCTACTCGTCTGCAACCGGCCGGCTCTTTTCAAGACACCCTACTTGCTGATGCCCGATCCTCGCAGGTGGCCCAGACACCGACTTGACGATCCTACGGATGTTGCCGTGGTGCCCCTCGACATGCTACCACTACCCGTCCACCTGTCCTTCATGCGCGGCCACTACTGGGCGGGCATGAAGGCCAACTGGATCGTCCTCATCCACCACAACGGTAGTCCATGGCATCTCGTGGATATCTACACCCAGCGAGAGATCACCCTTCCATCGTTGGATACCGCCGACATCGAGCCTCGCGGCCCGCCGGACACTCCTGTCTACTACGCATGAGACGCGTCAAGCTTTTGGCTCGACCTTTGTTTGCAGAAAGTTGTAATCTGCGAAGTGCCCACACCATCAGAAGACTACATGGATTACAAGCTCATTGCCTTGTTCAACATGGGATTAGTCTATCTGGAATCCGGTCGCCATGCATGGTTATGGCTCATCATCAATCCTGTTGAGGCAACATTTCTGTCTGATGCTATAGTGCATGATGGCATCGTTTACACGGTCGACGCACAGATTGGCTGCCTATACTGGTGGAATCTATCGTCGTGTAATTGTTCTATCTCATCTCATCTTTACCTTATGAATACGACTGCCTGTTCATTTGTTACAAATTTCGAATGCATAACATGTCTATAACCACATCATTGCTATATGTTCCTCTCATTTACAAGATATTTATAACATCATGACCACACATGTTATTGTTAGATTTGATATGAGAACGATTGGCATCTAATGATTGTTAGAATACATATTATGAGCATAACATCATGATTGCTATATGTTACTCTCGTTTACAAGATATTTATAACAACGCATGTTATTTCTTAGAGTTGATATGAGAACAGTAGTAGTAAGTGCTATGGTAGAATATGAGTAGGCGATGTCATAGCTGTTTTCCTCTCATTGTTACATGATGTCTGAACCATGACATATTGCTAGAATATGAAAGTCATTGGCTTATTTTTTTAACTTGGGGTATGATTATGACCACGGCATTGCAATTCTCTGTCTATGATATGTGTCACTGTTATAATAATCTTAATTCCACACATACTCTGAACATGATTGTTTATTTTTGTCCTTTTGGTCTCCAATTTGAATTGTTGCAGCAGACACAAATGCGCTGGCCTTCATGATTCCAGGACCTGGAATCATACCAGCCGATGGGTGGTGGTTTATCGCTCGTTCAGCTGACGGCGGTCATTTGATGCTCATTCGCACGTACCAAATTGACCAAACCATTACATCAAACCACATGCAGTACAATGCGTGGGGCGTTCGTAACATTGATGGCTATGGTTGCTTCGTGTTTGAGAAAGATCCCAGCTCCGTTGGGCCAGGCGTATTCAACTGGATGCAGGTTTACAGCCTCGGCAACCACTCCTTGTTCCTCGGGCTCAATTATCTGATCATCCAACCAATCATTGATCATATCATCGACGATGATTACTGTGCTATGCAACTTCCATTCGTGAGGGGGGCTGTGTTTACACATCATACCATGGGTTTCATGAATCACCATATCCAGAGATTCGTCGACACAACTTGTTGCCAGATAATCTTCAGAGTGTCAAAGGCATCAAGCTTCCATGCGATGGATGGCTTTTGCAAACCCAGCATGCGGAGATGTGGTTCATGGCAACAGCAAATATGCACAACTTGATTCGTGCTAATATCTAGACTGAGCCATGTATTCTGCTGTTGTAGCACGACCCTCTTTTGTTGGATATTATGTACTGTTGTTAGTTTGAAGCACTCCTCTGGTTTGAAGGATAGATACCTTCCTGGGATCAAGTGCATCCTAACTCATCTGCGTAGGATGTATTGATAATGATGATGGAGATGCTATGCAGAAGCCATATATATCAGTTAGGCTTCAAGTGCGTACTTGTTAGTTAAACCTATGTATAAATTGTGACACTAAATACGACTAGTAAGTAGTACAGTAGTAGTACTACTATACGTCGGTCAAATTATTCATCATGTCCACACATTGAATTGACGTGACAACACGCTGCGCGTGAGGGGACACAAGAATCCCAGCGGCGTGTTCGGGTATTCTGGACTTTAGATTTGGAGTACCAATTATCTGTCGAAATCTTTCATCATTGTCACATCCCTAGTTTTGGTATGACCTAGGCTAGCCTTCTTGTGAGCATCATGTTTAAATTTCTTTTAAATTTGAATTGGAGATTGTGAAAGCCTCAGAAATCATTTCTGGAAATGACCCAGATAAAAATTGCTCCAAAAAGGTCCAAGAAAATGTTCATGTTGCTCTTTGAAAATATTGGTCAGAAGTAAAATTCAAACCAATATGAGCTCATAGATATTTATTTTGTCCTTTTGGAATTAATGCAATACTTATTTGCATTGGATATATATGTTATATATTTTATATAGGTCCAATAATTCTGATTTTTATGTGAGGGGCTCTGGAATATTTCAACTAGCTCCTACAATTAATTTCAGAAGAAAATAAATTGATTTAGTATTTTACTAAATCAGAAAACAAATTACAGAAATAGAAAAGAAAAACAGAAAGGGAAATACTTACCTGGGCCTCCTACTTGGCAGCCCAGCGGCCCAGTAGGCCAGCCTAGCCAGCTGGCCGACGCCAGTCGTCCCTGACCTCTCACCAGGAGGACAAGGCGTGTGGCCAGCGCGCGCGCACCGCCGTGCCGCCACGCCACCTGCCTGCCTGGCCTCCCCCTCGTCGCCCTGGATGCTCTGTGTGACGCCACGCGTCGCCCAGCACCTCTCTCACTCTCTCTCGTTCCTTCCCCTCCTCTCTCTCGCTCTCTCCCGTGAACGCCCGAGCGCCGCCGTTGCCACCGCTCACCGTTGTCGCGCCCACCGTCACGGCCTCGCCCTCGCTTCGTGCCCAGACGCTCCGCCACGTCGCCGTCTACCTCTCCATCGAGCCACGCGCCTCGGGAGGCCCTGGAGCGCCTCCATCGTCGTCGTCTTCATCTTCGGCCGCCGTGGATCCCCATCGCCACACCGTCGACCTCAACGCGTCCCTGAGCTCGCCGTCAAGCCCACCGAGATCGTGGTAAGCTCCTGCTCCATTCCCTCTCTCCGTTTAGCTGTTGGCACGCCGTAGCCCCGTCTACCACCATGGCCGTAGCTCTTCACCGCCGTCCATGTCGCCGTTGTCGCGTTAGTCGCCGCAGCTCGCACCCGACCACCTCACCGTGCTCCTGGTGCCACGAGGGTGCCGCAGAGCCCCTCGGGTGGCCTCCCTGTGCCCCGCAGGCCGCTCCCGCTCAAAGCCGTGCTTCGGCCGCCGCGCTGAGCTCCGCTCCGGCGAGCTCCGGCCGTCCCCGCCTCTCCCACTTGCTCCAGAAGACGCGGACGAGCCCTGGCTCCTCGCTCGAGGCCTCCGCCGCCCAAATGGTCGCCGGAGCGACGATCCCGAGCCCCTCCGCCGTGTTCGGCCTCGCCGGCGGGTTGACTAGGTTTGACCCCTTAGTTGACCAGATTTGACCTGTATGGGTCAATGACATGTGGGGCCCGACCTGCCAGGTGATTAGCTTAAGGCTAATCACCATTTTGCTAACCACCCCTGACACTGACAGTGGGCCCAGCGCCACTAATTTTAATTAGATTAGTAACACCCCTGTTAACTAACTGAGTCACTGACGTGTGGACCCCACACGTCATGTTTGACTTGGTCAGCGCCTTTGACCTGCTGACGCAAGCATGATGATGTGTGATGCAATATATCGTTTTCTGGTTTAAAAATAATTCAGGAAAATCTAGAAAATGATATAAACTTCTAAAATTCATAGAAATTCAACCATAGCTCAGATTGAAATAATTTATATATGAAAAATTATCAGAAAAATGCAATCTATCCATCTGTACCATTTTCATGCATGATAAACCAACTTATACTTGCTGTATAGGTGAAAACATATTAATGGCATTCATAAAGACTTAACTTGGAGTTGCATTTAAATTCTTGGTTCAAATGGACTTCATCCAAATGAATGCTAGCTGCATTAACTCAGACAACATCACATCTACATGTCATGTTCATGCATCATATTGTTGCATATGATTGTGTTTTGATTTGTCGACACCATTCCTTCTCGATAGGTCCTGCTCTGGAGAGTGCTCCAGAGTACCTGTCTGAGGAGCAGTGCCCCCCTGTTGATCTACCAGGCAAGCAAACCCCCTTGTTCATTCCGATACAATCCTACCCTCTCGCTCCTGCTCTCTTTTATTGCATTAGGACAACAACGATTCAACTGCTACTTTATGCTGCGGTAGTTGAACCCATTCCTCTGCATGACCTGTCATTGCCACAGTAAATAGTTAAAACCCACTAGCATGTGTAGGAGTTGATTGAGCCATCTTGTGTTCCTACCATGCCATGCCTGCTATTGCTTAGAGTTGTATCAGGTCTGATTCATCGGGAATGAATTGGAGTGTTACGATATGTTCTGGTGCTGAGAGTTAAGCGTGTGAACATGATTTGGTAAAGGTAGCGGTGAGAGGCCATGTAGGAGTACATGGTGGGTTGTCTCACTGGAACCGTCCTTAAGCACTGAGTTCCGTGTATGTTGTCCAATGACTAGCTACTACCACACATTGGAATGCTTAAGTGACCCTCTCGACTTATTAACCAACTTGATCTCTGTCCAGGAGTTGCAATTAGTTTCTGGTGTTTGTAGGTAGTGTTAGTAGTCTACCAAGTGGCACCCGGCCAGGTGGGCTTGGGACAGACTAGGCACAGTGGCACGGTGTACCAAGTGGCACCCGGATGGTGGGCTTGGGAACCCTTATCACATCGTTTGGGGCCGTGAGCGACACCCCGGCTGGATCTCCTTGCGGATGGAACCCGAATAGGCGATAAACCTGGATGAGAGACTTGTGTGGTTAGTCAGGTCGTGGCCTACACCCTCGCCAGGCTTCCGCTTGAAGGTTGCCGAGGTACATGACATGTACATGGCGGTAAGTGGTGGGGGCGTGTGTGAAGAAGTACACCCCTGCAGGGTTATCATGATCTATTCGAATAGCCGTGTCCTCAGTTATGGACTTCTTGGGTGCTTACGTGGTACATAGACAACTTAAAGTGGATACTCTAAAATGCTCAAGACAAGTGTGAGTGCTATGGATGGCCTTCTCATAGGGAGACGGGGATGAATCCATAGTGGTGTATTGTGTGGTGATTAGTGGACTCGTGTGCGCCATCTCACCTCAAAGAGGTTTCTCGTAGTCGTAGAACAAGATAGCCACTGAGTCAAAGCTGGCTTGCTGCAACTAAACCCCACACTACCCTCTTGATACAAATGCATGTATGATAGGATCTGATGTAAGTCTTGCTGAGTACCTTTGTACTCACGTTTGCTTTATTTATGTTTTGTAGATAAGACATTTTCTCACTAGTAGTTCCGCTTGGACTTCGACGAGTAGCTTGTTACCCCAGCTAAGATCTTGTACCCTTGGGAGGGTCTTGTAGATAGTCAGGCTTCTCAGCCTTTTTCTTTTGTAGTTGTCTATACTCAGACATGTAATGCTTCCATTGCTTGTATGCTTTGAATGATGGGTCATGAGACCCCTGATTGAATTAAATGCTATGTGGCTCTTTGGGCCTTTATCTATATGAGTTTGCGTTAAGTTGTGATGCCATGTTGTACATCACATACTTGCATGTTATGTGTATGTGTAACATGTATTGCTATGTGTAGGATCCGACAACCTAGTTGTCTATCCTTGGTAGCCTCTCTTATGGGGAAATGTAGTCTAGTGCTTCCACCGAGCCATGGTAGTCCGCTACAGCCCGGTTTACCGGAGTCCCGCTAGCCCAGCACTACTGCTTCGGAACACTTAGAATGGTCGGCATGTGATTCACTTCGTTCCTGTGTCTATCCCTTCGGGGAAATGTTACGCGGTGACTTCCGGAGTCCTGCTAGCCTGCTACAGCCCGGATTCCCGAAGTCCTGTGAGCCCAGTTGCTACAGCCCGGATTCACATGCTGATGACCGACATGCTCGATGTTGTTTCATGTATGCATGTTCCCGTAAGTTAGTGCCACTTTGGGTTCACGACTAGTCATGTCGGCCCGGGTTCTCTGTCATATGGATGCTAGCGACACTATCATATACGTGAGCCAAAATGCGCAAACAGTCCCATGCCAGGTAAGGCAACACCCGTGGGAATACCGTGCGTGAGGCCGCAAAGTGATATGACGTGTTACATGCTAGATCGGTGTGACTTAGAATCGGGGTCCTGACAGCTTTGGTATCAGAGCCTGACTGCCTGTAGGATTTCCAATCCAACCTGGTCGAAGTTGAGTCTAGAAATTCTTTAGTTATGTAGGGGAATTGATTGTGGAAGGGAACGTAAGGCTCTTTTTACTCCTTATACCTCATGACTTCTGATCTGAGTCATCTTATCTTCCTACGGGGTTAAGGAACTAGGCTTTCTCTTCCGTCTATCAGGATCACATGTTACTACTCCGTAGTCTCTTAGGATTGGTTGATCAGAGTCATATCCCAGTTCGAGTACCTCCGGTGTAGCCTGTTTAGTAATATCTCAGAACCTAGAGTGATGATGTTGAGTATGGTGCTACCCCATCGTTTGCAGGATGTCTCATTTTGAGCATTTTACTACCGTTATGCTACTGGAATTGTCCTAGGAGTTCAAGAGATACTAATTTCTTGTGCTACCATCTGCATCCTATAGTTGATGTTGACTTCGTCCTTGGTTTCATTCTCAGGATGTCGTCAGCTAACCGAAGTTCTCTTGCTCGTGGCCGGAACCACGGAGATGGTAGGGATGAGGATCCTCCCGACCAGCCTTCGTTGGCAGAGTTCATGTTAGAGATGGAGAGGAACAAGCGTGAGTCTAACCGCTTGTTAGCACGTATCGAGAAGAAAACCGCCCATCAGTACAAAGAGTCAGCGTCCATTCATGACTTCATTGGCCTGAAACCACCTACCTTCCATCATTCCATTGAGCCACCCGATGCAGATGACTGGCTCCGTAGTATCTCACACAAGCTGCGTTCCGCGAGCGTAGCTGAAGGTGACAAGGTCACCTATGCTGCATATCACCTGGAAGGTCCTGCTAGTCTTTGGTGGCAGAACTATGAGGCTATGCTTCCAGTTGGCCAGATACCCACCTGGAGAGATTTCACTAAGGCTTTTCGCAAGCATCACATTCCTCAGACTCTCATTGACCGCAAGAGAGAAGAGTTATGTAGTTTCACCTAGGATAAGATGGCTGTTGATGCTTATAGTAGAGAGTTTGAGAACCTCGCCCGCTATGCTACAGAGGAGGTGTCCACAGACGCCAAGAAGCAGGCTAGGTTCCGGAAGGGTCTCAACCCCAAGTTGCGTCGTGATCTCCACTTGCACCATTGCAATACATTCCAGGCTCTCGTGAACAAGGCCATTAATGCAGAGACAACTCAACTCACTTACGAGGAGTCCCGTAAGCACACCCGTGATTTGGGTTCTTCCTTCGGTTCTAGTTCTCAGAAGCGCCGGATTTGGGTTCCGAACTCCGCTCTTCCACCCGGTTATTCGTCGAGGCCATCTTATGTGGTACCTCCCCCAGTTAAATTGTATGATCTACCCACGCTTATTGGTAGACTGCTTGTCAATGCGGGTCCACATCCTACTTCAGGGACCTGCTTCACATGCGAAGAGCCAGGACACTATGCATGTGACTGCTCTCAAGCCAACTATGCTCCACCCCAGATCGAGGAGTCTGCTCTTCGTGGTAAGCCATCACGCAAGACGATCAGTGACAAGTCAGCTTCCACTGAGCATGGACATGTGCATCACGTCTCAGCTAAAGATGCTCATGATGACCCGGATGTCGTTCTTGGTACACTCCTTGTCAACTGCCATCCATCATTGGTTCTGTTCGATACTGGAGCATCTCACTCCTTCATTTCTGAAAGCTATGCTAGCTTGCACAACATTTCATTTTGTGATATGCCCTCTCCACTAGTCATTCAAAAGTCCTGGATCCAAATGGCAAACTTCTAGTGTAAGCCATGGTAATGAAATCCTTGTTGACAAACTTGTATTCCTTGCATCACTTATAGCCTCAAGTCTACAGATATTAACATCATCTTGGGTATGGAGTGGATGAAAGCTCATTATGCCAAGATTGCTTGTTACACCAGGTCTGTTCAGCTTACACATCCATCTGGCAAGATAGTCACTGTCTCCACTAGAGTTGCAAAGCATCAGCTCTATTCTCTTAATGCCAGCCCTCTTCCAGACCTTGAGGATATCCCGGTAGTCCGTGACTTTCCGGATGTCTTTCCTGAGGAACTGCCAGGTATTCCACCTGACAGAGATGTAGAGTTTGTCATAGATCTTATCCCAGGAACCGCCCCAATTTCTAGGAGACCTTACAAGATGGCACCCTTAGAGCTAGCTGAGCTTAAGAAACAGTTGGATGAGTCCTTGCAAAAGGGTTTCATCCGTCCTAGTTCTTCTCCCTGGGCTTGCCCCGTCCTCTTCGTCAAGAAGAAGGATGGTACAGACCGTATGGTTGTAGATTATTGTCCCATTAATTTGGTCACAATAAAGAACAAGTATCCGCTCCCCAGGATCAGCGACCTATATGATCAGCTCGCTGGATCCTCAGTCTTTTCAAAGATGGATTTGAGGTTAGGCTACCACCAAATCAAGATCAGAAATGGGGACATTCCTAAGACGGCTTTTGTCACTCGTTATGGCCATTACGAGTACACCGTATGTCCTTTGGTCTAACCAATGCTCCAGCTACTTTGTCCCGCTTGATGAACTCGATCTTCATGGAGTACTTAGATAAGTTTGTCATGGTTTATCTCGATGATATTCTTATTTACTCGAAGAACGAGGAAGAGCATGCTGAACATCTTAGACTTGTGTTAGAGAAACTCAGAGAGCATCGCCTTTATGACAAGTTCTCCAAGTGCGAATTTTGGTTGCCAGAAGTGACCTACCTAGGCCACGTGATCTCTGGAAAGGGAATTGCTGTCAATCCCGAGAGAGTTCAAGCCATTTTTGATTGGACTCCACCTGAAACAGTTAAACAAGTTAGGAGTTTCCTTGGTCTAGCCAGTTATTGTCGCCGCTTCGTTGAGAACTTCTCCAAAGAGGCCAAACCTCTCATGGAACTTCTCAAGAAAGATAAAAAGTTTGAGTGGTCCCCACAGTGTGAGCATAGTTTTTAGGAACTGAAAAGACGCCTGACTTCCGCTCCCATACTTGTGCCATCGGAATTCACTAAAGACTTTGTTATCTACTGCGACACCTCACGACAGGGACTAGGTTGCATTCTTATGCAAGATCGCCATGTGATTGCCTATGCATCTCGACAGTTGCATCCACATGAGGAGAATTATCCTACACATGATCTAGAGCTTGCAGCCGTAGTCTATGCACTTAAGACATGGCGGACCTTCTCGGTAAACGTTGCGAGATTTACGCCGACCACCAGAGTCTCAAGTATATCTTCACCCAACCAGATTTGAACCTTAGGCAAAGACGTTGGTTGGAGTTGATCTCAGATTACGACTTAGGGATTACCTACACCCCAGGCAAGGGGAATGTCATGGCTGATGCGCTAAGTCATAAGTCCTATTGCAACAATCGCATGTTGCAACAGGGCCAACCACTTCTTCATGAGGAATTATGTAAGCTTAACCTTCACATTACTCCTCATGGATTCCTTTCTACCTTGGTGGCGAAACCTACCCTTGAGGATCAGATCATTACTGACCGGAAGTTTGATAGGGGTGTTATCCGCATCAAGAGAAACATTAAGAAGGGAGTTGGTGGATGTTTCTCTATGGATGATCGAGGTGTTGTTTTCTTTGAGAACCGCTTGGTGGTTCCCAAGAACCAACATCCGCGACAACTAATTCTTAAGGAGGCTCATGAATCTCCTCTCACGATTCATCCTAGTAGTACTAAGATGTATCAGGACCTACGCCAGAGGTTCTGGTGGACTAGGATGAAGAGAGAAATCGCTGAGTTCATTGCTAAATGTGACGTTTGTCGTCGCGTTAAGGCAGAACATCAGAGGCCTGCTGGCACCCTTCAGCCTTTAGCTATTCCTGAGTGGAAATGGGACAAAGTTGGTATGGACTTCATCACCGGCTTTCCCAGAACCAAGAGAGGGAATAATGATATCTTCGTAGTCATTGATCGTCTTTCCAAAGTGGCTCACTTCCTACCTGTTCGGGAGAGTATCACTGCTAGTCAGCTCGTTGACTTATATATTTCTCGAATAGTGTCACTTCATGGTGTTCCACTAGAGATCAATTCAGACCGTGGTAGTCTTTTCACTTCTCATTTCTGGGAGAGTTTCCAAACTGCCATGGGCACCCATCTTGAAAACACATAAAATTCCATTTTCATATTTACATCCTTATTTTTGTTGTTTTTTCCCACCCAGCGCTGATTTTTTTACCACTGGTTTTCCCTTAAACCAACTCAATTGTCCCACGTCTTATTTGCTTAAAAAACAAAATGATTTTTTTGGCAAATCAATAAGTTCTTAAAAATGTTTATCATTTCGGGATTACAACAGTTCGGACTCCACCGAAATATTCAAAATAAGGTTGAACTTTTTGAGGGGCTGTAATATATTACTTAAGAATTAGCAAATGGGCTGCAAATTATAAAAAATAGCAAATGGGATTTATGTTGTCTGCCACAGATTTGGAGGCTGACTTGTTGGCCTACTAAGTTCATGTGTACACAAGGTTTGTCAAAAAAGAAACTTAGTCAACAATCAACTCTACCAGCGTCAGACCGTTAGATGTCAATCTAACGGCAATCGTGCTTCTTCAGTCTCTGACCTTCCTGCCCCAGCCGCCCAAACCAGCGCCGTCGGAACCGCCTACTCCCGCCTCCCGTGGCCGGCAGTGCTGCCGGGCAGGCCTCACGGCCCCATCATACTCGCATCCCAGGCCTATCTATCCCTCTACTCACCCACACCTCCTGTTATTTTCCGGCGACGGCAACCAAACCAGTCAACCCTCGTACTCTCCACCTCGTGGGCAGCCACTGCCGTGTCTTCCCCGGCTCTGTGTCGTTCCCTTCGTAGGCCTCGCCGTCATCCACCGCCATGGTGCTCTATGCGCAGCGTGGTCAACGATGTCCATCCAACGGCCGTAGTGCCTCTTCAACCTCTCGTCTTCTTGCCCCAGCCGCCCAAAGTAGCGCCGGTCGTGCCGCATGCTCCTGCCTCCTGTGGCCAGCTGTGCTGCCGCGGAGGCCTCACCGTCCCCATACTACTCCCACCGCTAGTCAGGCCATCCCTCCACTCACCCACTCCCCCTGTTATTCTGCGGCGACGACAGCCTCACACCGCAACCGAACCAGTGAACCCTCGTACTCCTCTCCGCATGGGCATCCACTGTCGTGTCTTCCCCGGCTCCGCGTCGTCCCCTTCCTAGCCCTCACCGTCATCCACCGCCGTGGTGTTCTCGGCGCGGTGTGGTCAATGTGGTCAACGACCGACTTCCATCGGAAGAGTACTATACATGGAGAGGCTGACAGCTGGGTCCATGGCAGCCGCAAGGAAGTGCCTCCTTATTACGCGCAAAATTATTATTCCTCCACCTGACAGCAGGGACCCACCGGACGGGCCACCTGTATTTCACGAAAAAAAACGTTTCCCCCCTGACTGCTGGGACCCACCGGATGGGCCACCGTATTTCACGAAAAAAACATTTGCCCCTGACTGCTGGGACCCACCGGACGGACCATCGTATTTCGCGAAAAAAACGTTCCCCCTGCTGTCAGCTCGAACCCACCGAAAGTGCCTCCTTATTACGCATAGAAAATGAATACTCCCCCTGCTAGCCGGGACCCACCATGGTGGGAGGCTGACTTGTGGGCCTACTAAGTTGACGGGGATGGACGGCTTTGTCAACTTAGTCAATATGAACGATTCTAGCTCCAGTGACCGTACGATGTCCATCCAACGGCCGTCGTGCTTCTTCAATCTCTGCTCTTCCTACTCCAACCGCTCAAACAAGCGTCGACGGGACTGCCTGCTCCCTCCTCCCCGCGGCCGGCTCTGCTGCCGCGCAGGCCTCACCGCCCCACCGTACTTCCATTGCTGGCCTAGCCATCCCTCTACTCACCCACACCTCCTGTTATTCTCCGGCGACGGCAGATGAACCAGTATACCCTCGTACAGTCGTACTCCCCTCCACGTGGGAAACAACTGCCGAGTCTTCCCTGCCTCCGTGTCGTTCCCTTCCTAGGCCTCGCCATTGTCCACCACCCTGGTGCTCTCGGCGCGGCCTGGTCAACATGGTCAACGACCGACATGCATCTGAAGTGGATTGTACGTGGAGAGGCCGACAGCTGGGTCCACGGCCGCACGCAAGGAAATGCCTCCTTATTACGCGCAAAATAATGATTCCTCCACCTGACATCAGGGACCCACAGAAAGGGCCTCTGTATTTCGCGAAAAAAACGTTACCGCCGCTGACAGCTCGGACCCACCAGCTATATCTTCGGACGCAAGGAAGTGCCTCCTTATTACACAAAAAAATGAATACTCCCCCTGTTAGCTGGGACCCAGTATAGTGGGAGGCTGACTTGTGGGCCTACTAAGTTGACAGGGACGGAGGGCTTTGTCAACTTAGTCAATATGCACGATTCTAGCTCCAGTGACCGTACGATGTCCATCCAACGAACGTAGTGCTTCTTCAACCTCTAGTCTTCTTGCTCCAGCCGCCCAAACCAGCGTCGGTCGTTCCTCGTGCTCCTGCTTCCCATGGCCGCTGCGATGCGGCGGAGGCCTCACCGCCCCCTACTACTCCCACCACTGGCCAGGCCATCCCTCTACTCACCCACACCCCCTGTTATTCTGCGGCGACGACTGCCTCACACCACAGCGAACGAGTGAACCCTCATACTCCTCTACGCGTGGGCATCCACTGCCGCGTCTTCCCCGGCTCTGAGTCGTCCCCTTCCTAGGCCTCGCCGTCGTCCATCGCCCTAGTGCTCTCGGTGCGGCGTGGTCAACGTGGTCAAGGAACGACTTCCATCGGACGTGGACTGTACATGGAGAGGCTGACAGCTGGGTCCACGGCCGCAGCAAGGAAGTGCCTCATTATTACGTTCAAAATAATTATTCCTCCACCTGACTATTGGGACCCACCAGCTGCACCTTCCCACGCTAGGAAGTGCGTCCGGGCAAAAAAACAAAACGATTCGCCCCCCTGACTGCTGGGACCCACCAGCTACATCTTCGCATGCAAGGAAGTACCTGACAGTCGGGACCCACCTGGTCGAAGCGTACGTAGCGTTGTCATTCTGGTCGCAAACATGTACATACATACTGGTCGATGTAGAGGCGCGCACGTGTCGTAGTAGAGGCGCGCACGTGTTGTAGTAGAGGCGCGCACGTAGCATGTACACGTACGTACAGCGGCCAAGGTGCAAGAGAGAAAATACGGCCACGTATGTGTACATACGGGCGGGGTCTCGAACGCCTACTCGCGCATACGTACGGCTAGGGCTCGTGTACATGGCTGGGTCGGAACGGAGAAACAACGTCGTTGTCGTGTTCATGGGGAGGCAACAGAATGCGTCGTGTTCATGGGGAGGCAACGGAATGCGTCGTGTTCAAGGGGAGGCAACAGAATGCGCCGTGTTCATCGGGAGGCAACGGAACGCGTGGGAGCCAACCGGCTAAGTCAGAACGGAATGCGTGGTCGTGTTCATCGGGAGGGCTTGGACGGAATAGGCGATGGAAACGAGGCCTGGCGTACCACGGAACGGAGGAAACGGACCTCCTACGGTCGAAACGGGGGTCCTGTTGATCGGGAGGTGTGTGGCGTACCGCAAAACGGAGGAAACAGACCCCTACGGTCGAAACGGGGGTCCTGTTGATCGGGAGGGGTGTGGCGTACCGCAAAATGGACGAAACGGACCTCCTACGGTCAAAATGGGGGTCCTGTTCATCGGGAGGGGTGTGGCGTACCGCAAAACGGGACTCCACGGGATACTGTTCATCTCCATCGTCGACCTCCTCCAGCCTCCACGGGCTACCGTCGACCACCTCCAGCCTCCACGGGCTCTTGTTCATCCAGCCTCCACCGCGCGCTACTCCACCGGCTACTGTTCAACCACCCCTCCACGGGCACCCCTCCACCGTCTACTGTTCATCCAGCCCTCCACACCACGGGGTCCTGTTCAACCACCCCTCCACGGGCACCCCTCCACTGTCTACTGTTCATCCAACCCTCCACACCACGGGGTCCTGTTCATCCAGAGGCAACGCCACCGCTCACTGTTCATCCAACCCCCCCCCAACGCTCACTGTTCATCCAATCGATCGGCTTTAGTTAGCAGCAGTAGCGAAGGAAACGCTCGATCGGGTTCAATTAACAGCCATCGATCGATCGCTCGGGTTCAGTAACGCATAGCCTGCAGTGCAATCGCTTGGGTTCAGTTAGAGCCCAACGCCTCGCTCGGGTTCAATTAGAGCCAACGCCTCGCACACACATGTGTACGTGTACGAGAGAAACGCGCATCGCTCGGCCCCTGGCCTCCCACCATAACCAGGAACTCCCTGAAATTTTCCTCGCCCTCGCTTCTACCACGGTTTTTTCCATCATGGACGGCCCAAAGAATGTCATGCAGCTGCGTCTCCGGCCCGCCCAGGACGAAAAGCCCATTTTCTGTCATGATTTTTTGTCATAGAAGTAGGAGCCCACAACATCTATGATGATACCGGGTTTTGTCACAATTATCGTCATAGAAGTGTCATATGTATGATAGAAAAAAATTCGTTCGGCCCAAAATGCCACGGATGTGTCTTTTTTGTAGTGTTGGGTGCATTTCTTAGGTCCCATGCAAGAAATGGGAATGAATTTCAAACACCAGGGCACCGTTGATTGCCGGAAAAACATTGAGATGCCTAGTTTTTAAATTATAGTAAATCCAAAACTCATCTGAAATTCATGAAACTTGGCATGCTATCATGGAGTGGCATCAACATGTCGTGGTACAAATTTTGTCCCATTTGGGGCAGGTTTGGGTATATGCTTCTCACAAATCGGAGCTTCTCACAACAAGCATGATGGTTTTCGGTAGGGAACATCCCACCTTTGGGGACGAAACGATATCCATTGCCTCTTATTGCTTTGAAGTTTTTTCTCATGTCAACATAGAACAACAGGAGTGTTGTGTGAATTTTTGTGATTTTTCGGGGTTCGTTTGGACATTTTTGTGCATTAACTGAGTTTTCAATGCATTTATGTGCATAATTCACATTTGAACTACATGTGCATGCTCCAGTGCATATAAATTGGTTGAAAAATCAAATATGAATCTTTGGGTGCATGCTTAGGTCCCATGCAAGAAATGGGAATGAATTTCAAACACCAGGGCACCGTTGATTGCCGGCAAAACATTGAGATGCCTGGTTTTTAAATTCTAGTAAATCCAAAACTCGTCTCAAATTCATGAAACTTGGTATGCTATCATGGAAGGGCACCCGACATGCTGTGGTATTTTTCGTGTCCATTTTGAGAGAAGGCGCACTCGAATAATGACAGCCAACAAAGGCATTTTGAAAAAAAATAGATGCCACTTCAATATCTCAAATGGTTGTATAATTCAAACCATGTGCGTTCGGTTAACCATTTACGTGACGCCACATGTCTTGGTTTTAATGGCTATAGGAGGTGCCGTGTGGACAACTGCTTGACTAAACGGGAGGCGTGCGAGCGCAGTCCGGTGCGCAGGCTCACCGGGAAGCGTACAAGCTGTTCAACGCAGGATATGTGCATCTTTTCAACACAAACGGTTTCAGATTACGGTGTGCAAATTAGAGCCAGACTTCGGCGCTAAGCCAAGAGACACTGCGGTTTGTCAAAATATGCAGCTAAAAATCAATATCACTATCTATTTTTTGCAACTAGAATTCAGTAATTAAGCATACATTTCATTCATACTAGAGATTAAGCAGTCGTTCTCACCCGGAAGCGAGACAGCCTTGGACCGCCACCCGCCTTGCTCCCACTGGTCTATATTAATGGTGCCGTCGAGCGGCCGCACTCCCCATCCTCGCCACACATACAATTCCTCTATCTACGCCCGCATCCTCGACACCGCTTTGAGTCCTCAAAGCCGTCAGTGTACGAGGATGCCGCCAAAGTGCCCCATCGGAGGGAGTGGCAACGCCAGGGCTGCTGAAGCACCGGAGCATGGCGTGAATATGGAGACAAAGATTCCCGTCCCCGCCGACGAGGTGGAGAACGAGGCTGCCAACAAGCGGAGGCGGGTCGAGAAAGAACCGCAAGAGACTCCAGCAGGCCTAGACTTCATCAACAACCTCCCCGATGATATGTTGTCAGTCATCATATCCCTCCTCCCAATCAGAAATCGGGCGAGGATAGTTGCCGTTTCCCGGCGGTGGCGTACCCTATGGCTCCGCACCGCTGTCGACCTCCTCCATGCCCACAAGCTCTGCCATGGCTATCGCCAAAGCTTGGATGCATTCTCCCAGATCCTCGACAGTCACCATGGCCCAATCAAAGGCCTTATCGCGGGCAAGTTTCGTTCCAATGGCAAGGAGCGAGCCAAGCTTGACGAGTGGTTCCGATCCCGTGCCATACATCCGCTCGAGAAGCTAAGTTATAATGATGGGCATATGAGCTTGCTGCCAATGTCCACGCTCCACTTTGCGCCCACGCTGCGCCTCGCCAAGTTCATGAACTGCCATCCCTCCCTTAATGACGCGGCCGCTCTTTTTCTACCACGACCGAAGCACCTCGAGCTTGTCGCCATCCGCATCCCAAAGGATAACATGGAGTGCCTGTTCCGTGGCTGTACTGCACTCGAGTTCCTTCGTCTTCAGGTGATGAATTGGTCGACTACCTTGCACATCACCTCCAGGACTCTCCGCACTATTTATGTGTGTGGCTGGTGCTACAATGAGAGATCACAAAAGGTGGACCACAATATGGTCATCCAGGACACACCTTCACTTGAGAGATTACTTGTCGTTGATCAACAAGGTCCAACAAGAATCGATGTCATTTCTGCGCCGAAATTGAAAGTGGTGGGCTACTCGTCTGTCAAATACTACAACTTTCAGGTACAACATTCGCCTTATATACCTCTAGTTTTGAAGATGTATGTTCGTGTGTCATCCAGCGAAGCTTCACCCAGACTCTGGGCACAGTGAAGGTCTTGGCACTAGAATCTGTCGTCCCCAACCTAGACCAAGTTTTCAGTTGCCTGAGATGCTTTTTGTGCCTGAAGAAGTTGTATATCGAGGTGATGTTCCTTTCCTGTTAAATGTTAACCATAAGGGAGTTCAATTTTTTGCACCTTTTCCCAAGTTTACAATGACTATGTACTACGATTTCTAAAGGAATTTTGGAGGATTTTAGGACATACACCCCCACCCCATATTGGTCGCTTCATTCATATGGTTAAAATCGTCCATAAGCATTTCTCCTTTGGATTCATCTGAACTAGTTTTCTTCGGGATTTTTTCATCCAATCCAACCTCTTGTGAAGAAGGCTACATGTTTCTAGATTGTAATCAAATTAATGCCCATGTTAATCATGACAGATCAAAGATGGCACGTTGGTGCATTTTACAAATCCTGCAAACCAAATGGGCATGTAGCAGTGTTCAAAACTGCATGTAGGCACTAACACGTTCTCTTCTTTTGCAGTGCATATTAGGCCCAGTGGAAGGTGTTGATAATGACAATCACATCGAATGCCTGGATCTGCATCTCTCAAATATTAATTTGAACTCCTATCGAGGGACCCCACCGGAGATTACACTCGCCATGTTCTTTCTTGCCAGAGCAAAGGTGCTGAGGGTACTGAGGTTGAACACGCATTTAATTAGGAAAGATCAATGGTATGATTATTAGAGGCGGCTGGTACTCCGGAATGGAAGTGCCTCCAAAAATGCCAAACTTGTATTGGAAAAGCATATGGCAAAGCAATTGGAAGTTATTGTGTCAAACCCATACATGACTTGTCAGCGGCTGATCCCTTTTCAGAAATTACGCGGTTTGCAATGTTTGAATTTGGGCATTGTAATCTTTGAATTTGAACCCTGCAATGTTTATGGTATTTGTTATATTGAACTATTTCTGTTCTCTCGTAGTTCATCCGGGTGAACCGCATGTCGTACATCGCACACACCTTGATCTGGCTGACCGTTTCTTTTGTGTTGCCTAATCACAAACAGTTCATCCGAGTGAACTATATGTTGTACATCGCACACACCATGATCTGATTGACCGTTTCTTTTGTGTTGCCTAAGCACAAACAGTTCATCCGAGTGAACCGTGTGATGTACATCGCACACCCCTTCATCAGGCTGCCTGTTTCTTTTGTTCCGCCTCATCGCAAACGGTTCATTGGACTGAACCGTATGCCCTGGATCACACACGCAACTAAAATCTGAATCGTGTTTGATGCATCCTCCATTGCAAATGTTTTGCACCTTTTTGACGGTTTTTTACATCCCCATTTGTGATTAATGCATCGCACACAGTTTCCTGAAAGGGTCTCTGATCGTAGTGTCGCGTTAGCAGCATCTTGCAGTAGTGTTGGGATCGTTAGATATACACATGATGTACACATGCCCTAATCATGGGCTCTCAAGAGAAATTAGCATACATAATTTTTATGCTCGACTTTCTCAAAATGATCGATCCATGCTTGATTTTTCTTCTACTGGTTCTTTTAGAAAGAAAACTATTGAATTCGAATGGGTTCTTCTGGAAAGAATTAAATGCAATTCTGAAGATTGAGAACTCGATAAAGGTAAAGAGTCAGGTATAAAATTTGAGTTTGATTGTGTTAAATATTTGTATGGAAACTGATGCTTTTCATAAGTTTACTACTAAACATGGACTTGACTATGAGATAATAGCTTCTTTTTGTGAATCATTTGCTACTCATGTTGATCTCCCTACGGAGAAGTGGTTTAAATATCATCCCCCATTGTAGAAAATATTGAGGAACCTGTTATAGTTAAATATGATACTGTCATTTACAATGTTGATCCGGTTGTGCCTACTTCTTATATTGAGAAATCTCCTTTCCTTGTTAGGATTAAGGAACATGCTAGAGTTTCAACTGTGGTTAACAAAAGTAATGTTAAAGCACCTAGACTCTTTGAACAAATTAAAGTTGAACCTAATATTGCGATGGTTAAAGATCTCTTGGTTGATAATATTGATGGACATGTTATTTACTTCTGTGATGAAGCAAGCAGAATTGCTAAGCCCGGTACTAAAGATAAGAATAAACCCGTCATTGGCATGCATGTTGTTTCAGTTAAAAAATGAGATCATTGTTACCATGGTTTATGTGATTTGGGTGCTAGTGTGAGTGTTATTCATTTTACTTTATATCAAGAGATTATGAATGATAGTGCACCTGCATGAGATAGAGAATATTCATGTTACTATTAAACTTGTAAATAGGGATATTATTTCACTGCTTGCACTGGTATGCGTCGGTGCTATACAAATGGTTTTTTAACCCCTTTCCACGATGGTATTTGGAACCGTCGCCTAGTGAGTGACGACGATAGGGGGGTCCTTTTGACAGGACCCAAAAACCGTCGGTGATATGCCCTCCTGGCACACGCTCGGCAAAATAAGGTCGTGTGCGACCGGCGAGCGCTCAAATATGGAAATACGTACAATAGAACTAAAAAATACAATTATACAAGCGAAATTGTTTCCAGTCGCAAGTACAACCCACACAGTTAGTCCCCGCTAAACATTTCAGTTCATATATACATCCCACACAGTCGCTCCAAGAAAAATGTTTCCGTTCACAGGTACATCACACACAATTTTTCCCGTTAAATTGTTTGTGATAGCGTTACCATTGCACATGATATTAACAATTTTATTGTTTGCGTTATTGAATGAATCACACACGGTCCGTAGAAGAAACTGTGTGGCAAAGGATGTCCATCACACACAGTTTTTATGTGGTAAACATTTGCGCAAGGTGGCCTAACACAAACAATTTTCAAGAGAAAGTCGTGTGTGATTGTTCATTGATCCAACACGGTTTATTCCTAGAAACTGTGTGCGTTGCCTGAGGTCATCACCATGGTATTTTTTCAATAACCGTTTGCAATATCAAAACCCAATTAGCAGGCTAATTTCCCTATTATTAATAATCCATTTATTAATATAATTGACATTCATATTAAGCACATAATATATTTCATGTAAGCAGAATTTCATAATTGAAATACATCAGAGTACAACATGATATAGCTTCAGCACTCAGCTACCTCATTACACAACTGCACCAGCACCAAGTTTCACATGCAACATGTAGAAGCTTTTGAAATTAGCATTATAGACGGTATATAGACAGATGCATCTCATCTAGAAAACAGTTGAGCGGAAGGCGAATATTGATCCTTCATTCATGTTGAAAGTCTGTGCAACTTTAGGCCAGTGCTTGTGGATGATTGACCGTCCATCCTTCATCCTCTTCAGAAACACTTCAATATTGAACCGTGGGTGTTGTATGAAAACCTTCCTCGCCTCCTGACCATGGAGGTGGTTTGAGAGGTAATCATCAGTGAACTGCTTTGGAAAGGCCCGAAAACAAGCATGTGCATAAATATCTTCTCTATATTGGAAATGGGGCAAAGGAATAAAAAAGGCAAGGCATAATAGTTAGTACCATCTCGTAGTGAACCGATGTCTTCTTCATTGTGCAGACAAAGATCTTGTTGTTTTTTGTCGCTAATTTCATTATCCTAACGACCTTTCTGAGTTTCTTGACTTGATTGATATTCATGGACAAATCATGTCCCCATATGCAAAAAGGGTCGAATAGTGGGTCAAATCCTCTAACAGCAGGACCTACATGTGCAAGACCAAAATGTTAAAAAACTAAATATTAAAATGGTTCCTGCAATTGGACAATAATGTGCTATTAAACAATGGACCATGCACGTGCAGTTAACTAAACACCACAACAAATGAACCAAACGTTAACTGAGCATGATATTGCACAATATAACATACTCCTAATAGAAGATCAGACGGTTAACCAAACCAAGCATGCTTAACAATTTGGAAATATAGCAATTGTATTTTTTTCTCATGTATTTAGTACAGCCAAATTCGATTTATTTCTCACATGGTATAAAATAACAGAATGCAGCCACAACAATTGAACATCGCATTGCAGAATTGAACCAAACAGTTAACTAAACACCACAACAAATGAACCAAACATTAATTGAGCACCACATTCCACAATATAACATACTCCTAATAGAATATCAGACAGTTAACCAAACGAAACATGCTTAACAACTTGGAAATGTAGCAATTGTATTTGTTTCTCATGTATTTAGTACATCCAAATTTGATTTATTTCTCACATGGTATACAATAACAGAATGCAGCCACAACAATTGATCATCGCATTGCAGAATTGAACCAAACAGTTAACTAAATACCACAACAAATGAACCAAACGTTAACTGAGCACCACATTGCAAAATATAACATACTCCTAACAGAAGATCAGACAGTTAACCAAACCAAGCATGCTAAACAACTTGGAAAATTGCACCCTGAAGAATTGAACATCACATTTGCAGAATTGAACCAAACAGTTAATTGAACACCACATTGCACGACATATAGAACATGTACTTTGGAGTAGAAGATTGCATGGTAAAAGTAGATAGCACAATTCACTAGAATTTGTTAACGAAAGGTAATAGCTAGCAAATTGAACATGTGTCCTTATAGTGAGCTAATAAGAGCATCTAGTCGTTGGCCCCCCAGGCGGCGATTTTACGCGCCCCCTGGGGGCGAGCCGACGCTTAAATCGGTGCGGGGGCGAGCGGGTTCCCAACCGCTCGCCCCAGGGTCGCCCCGGACGCATTTTTTTATTTTTAAAAAAGCTGAATTCGGTGAAGTTCGGCAAAGTTCGGCTAAAATTCGGCAAACTTGATATTCCTATTGAACATGTTCGGCGTTTTACATAAATTATTAAAAAACTAATCTATGGGGCGAAGAACTCGATCAGCGCGGCGATGTCGCCGACGTCGCCGACGTCCTCGTCGTCGGCGGCGGCCTTCTCCTTCTTGATGGCGCGGCCGCCCCTGCTGGACCCCTGCCCGGCGTCTCCATGGCGGACAGGCAGTGGCGGCGCGTCCTCGTCATCGCTGTCGTCGAGGACGATGATGCCTCCCTCATCCCGGCCACGACGACGAGCTTCGAACCGCACGAGGGCGGTGCACTGGCGCTCCCTCTCCGTCTGCACCCAGTCGTCGCGCGCCCATTTGAGGGCCGCTTCATCGTCGAGCGCCTCCTCCTTGACGCCGCTGGCGAGCCTGGGCTCTGTCTTTATGGCGGGGAGCCCTGGCTCCGTCTTCGGCTTGACGAGTCAGGCAGGAGCCAAGGACGAGGCGTGGCCGCCGCCTTCATTGATGATGATGCCGGCCGAGTTGGGTCTCCGCTACGGGCTCGGCCTTGACGCCGAACACCACCGGAGAACCGGAGGAGTGGGAAGAGGAGTGGGAGGAGGAACGGGACGATCACGACGAACCAGTAGCAAACCTCCTTGATATCCATTGCCCGGCGCCGCTGCGGGGCACCGGAGCAACGGCCGGGCCCCGAGGGTATGCGAGCGGCGGGTTGTTGCTGCCCTCGAGGTGCGCGAGAACCTCGCCGAGTGTCCGGCCGGAGAAGGACCACCACAGGCGTCGCCCCTCGTTGTTCCACCGGGCGCCAGCCACCACCGGTGCCCCGTTGGTGGAGGCGAGGCGTTGCTCCTGGCGGCGCTGGAAGTACGCGGCCCACGCCTCGTGGTTGTCAGCGACGTACTGCAGGGAGGCGCGCTGCTCCTTGGTCAGCGACGACCGAACGCGGCCGACCTCGCCGGCGAAGAGATCAAGGCGCGCGACGACGTTCGGCAGGGGGGATGGGGACGCCTCCGGTGCTGAGCCTCCATCCTGTCGGCCGAGCGCACATGTTTGGAGGCACCGGAATGTTGGCCTTGAAAAGCATGTACGCCTCCCACGTTTGCAGCGAGCGGCAGCCGAAGCTGTTGGCCACCGCTCCATCGCCGGGGAACCACTCACACATTGTCGTGGCTGGGGCTGGGAGAGAGGAGAGGATCGTCGGCGGCGTACAAAGACACAGAGATTCGTCGGCGGAGAGAGAGAGAGAGAGAGAGAGAGAGAGAGAGAGAGAGAGAGAGAGAAAGAGAGAGAGAGCACGGCGTCTATGGCCAATAGAGGGGGCGCTTTTTATAGCCGCCGGGG
>NC_041382.1:127419394-127458242 GCF_002162155.2 Triticum dicoccoides
TGACCGCGGTAGCCTTGGCATTGATTCCCCGCGGGAAACCGAGGCGTTCGCAGGACGACAAGGCGAGTGTCGCTGACTTGGCGGGCCCGTGGCTCTTTCGCGCCAAAACCATTTCGCCCGAGCGCCCCCAGCGCGCCGGGTTCGGCCTGGGTCCACCGGCGCCGAATTCGGCCCGAGCTGGCGAAAATTAGGCTTCTGGGGGCCCGACTGAGCCGATTTTTGTGCGCCGGCGCGAAAAAATCGCCTGGGGAGGGCATGTTGGGGGGCTCGGCTGGAGATGCTCTAAGACAAGCTACTCCTCATTGTCAAAGATATCGATGACGATTGGCTCCCTGGACATGGAAGAGGGCGAGGCCTCCGCTTCGTGGGTGCCCTTGTCGTAGTGGTGACTTGCCTGAGCCGCTCCGGGCACCAACTTGCTGGCTCTTGAGATGAGGTAAGCACGTGCACGCTGAGAAAACACCTTGTAGTCTTTGTCGAAGGCACCGATGGTGGCCTCGAGAAAACGCCACGAACTGTCGCTTAAAGCAGCCAACCGCGTCGCGGCGTCGGCGCGCGAGGCATCGACGGTAGCCTCGACGGCGAGGTGCTCCTCCAAGATCTAGGGGTCGGCATGAATGGCAGCCATCGCGACCTCATCCGCCTGTGTGGCCACGATTTGCTTCTCCGCTGCCAAATACTCCTTGAGATCCTGGCTATACTGCATGCACCTGGCTTAGGGCGGCGCTTATTTGGTGGAGGGGTCGGTGATTTGGGTGGAAGGTGTCGCGCTCGCGCCGACGGTCGGGGCATGTGGGATGTGGAAGGAGGAGGAGGATGGGGGTTGGGTGTGGATTACCTGCCTGGATAGGCGAGGCCGAGCAGCGTGAAGGAGGGTCGCTGGCGAGGAGGCGGCGGCGCTGCAAGTAAGGAGTGAAGGTTTCAACTTGGAAAGGAAGGCGGAAAGAGGGGAAATGTGGATTTTGGTAAGGGGGAGGGGGAGGGGAGGTAGATATTTCCATGGAAGACGAAAATTTGGCATCGCTTCAGCGAAAAAACTGGCGCACAAAGTGTCATCAAACACGGTCCCTTATTGAGAACTGTTTACGATATGTGAACATCACAAACGATTCAGATAGCTTAACCCGTGTGTGATGAGTTTGAACGTCAAAAATTTTGGTTCGAATTTCCATGGTTATAGTGGTCATCCATGTCATTGCATAATTTGGATACACAAAGGAGACTACAACACACCCACACTTCTTAATCGAGCAAGTTCAGCAATTAAATAGAGCTAGCTGACCTAAACATTACACTAACAAATTAAAGACCATCTGTCGGTGTCAAAACCGGCGGATCTCGGGTAGGGGGTCCCGAACTGTGCGTCTAAGGCGGATGGTAACAGGAGGCAGGGACACGATGTTTTACCCAGGTTCTGGCCCTCTTGATGGAGGTAAAACCCTATGTCCTGCTTGATTTATTCTTGATGATATGAGCATTACAAGAGTTGATCTACCACGAGATCGGAGAGGCTAAACCCTAGAAGCTAGCCTATGGTATGATTGTATGTTGTCCTACGGACTAAAACCCTCCGGTTTATATAGACACCGGAAAGGGCTAGGGTTACACAAGGTCGGTTACAAAGGAGGAGATATACATATCCGTATTGCCTAGCTTGCCTTCCACGCCAAGTAGAGTCCCATCCGAACACGAGACGAAGTCTTCAATCTTGTATCTTCATAGTCTAACAGTCCGGCCAAAGGATATAGTCCGGCTGTCCGGAGACCCCCTAATCCAGGACTCCCTCAGTAGCCCGTGAACCAGGCTTCAATGACGATGAGTCCGGCGTGCAGTATTGTCTTCGGCATTGCAAGGCGGGTTCCTCCTCCGAATACACCACGGAAGAATTTGAATACAAGGATAGTGTCCGACCCTACAAAATAAGTTCCACATACCACCATAGAGAAAATAATATTTCCACAAATCTAATCTGCTAACTTGTTTTGGCAACATGACATTAAGCCATGGCTCGGTGATTATTCGAACCGTTTCCTTTAACTAGCCCGCACATAACGCGAGGCAGTTTTTTTGACACGTCTTGTCAAAGCAGAGATCGTGTCCCCCTTATTACGGGATTCTCATCAATACGAGCGTGGGTAACCCAACCGCGCCATCGATTACGGCGCTTGGGGGAAAAGCGAGTTTTACTAGGCTAGTGGGGGCGCATAGTTTCGGCCGCCCTTATAAAGGGACAAGGTTTAACTTTTTCCTACCCACGCCTTCTTCCTCCTTGCTCATCCTCTCTTGCGCACTCGAGCTCCAATGCCCAAGCCCACATCCTTCCCCTCAACCTTCTCCAATCATGTCCGGAGCGAGAGGCAAATGGATGGCTTCCCCCGTTACGGAGGGACACATCAAGAAGCTGTGCGGAGCCGGATACTTGGCCGCAAATATCGCGCATCGGCTGCCCACTGCGGGGCAGATTGTTCCTACCCCTGAACCTCACGAGAGGGTAGTATTCCTCCACCACTTCCTCCGCGGACTGGGGTTTCCCCTCCATCCATTCATCTGTGGTCTCATGATCTACTACGGGCTGGACTTCCATGATCTGGCCCTGAACTTCGTCCTCAACATTTCGGCGTTCATCCTCATGTGTGAGGCTTTCCTCCGCATCCGACCCCACTTCAGCCTGTGGTTAAAGATCTTCAATATCAAGCCAAAGGTGGTGGGCGGCCAACAAGCAAAATGCGGCGGAGCCATGGTGGGCAAGATGCCCAACGTTATATGGCTTGAAGGATCCTTCGTGGAGACCATAAAAGGGTGGCAATCGGCGTGGTTCTACATCATCGAGCCGCGCGACGCCAAATGGGTGGCTGCCCCCAAGTTTCGATCCGGAATCCCCACGCGGCTCACCTCCTGGAAAGAGAAGGGCCTGTCCTGGGGTTCATCGGTAGAGCTGGACGGACTCCAGAAATGTATCCGGAATATGGCCCGCAAGAAGCTCAAGCTTGTCAATATAGTCCAGGTCATGCTCATCTGCCGGATCCTCTCGTGCCAATAACGGGACTTTAACTTGTGGGAGTTCGACCCGGCCCAGCACTAGACTCTGAGCGAGCTCTTCGACACGACGAACAAGGACGTCTGGAAGGTGTTGTTCAAGGGCGCCGAGGTCCCTCCCTCCCTCACCGAGGACCGCGGGCTAAGCGCGAAGCGTCAAGCACATTCGGTGAGTTCTATACGTCCAGTAGGATATTTATTTCCCCCAGCTTAACCATGTGCGGGGTCTGAGCTCCATGCCTTTGACAAGACTGGGTGGAGACATCGGGGCAGATTAACTGTCCGGCCCCTCTGCCCGAAGACACTGCGGACGCTCTCCTGACGGAGATGCTGACTCCGGCTCCTTACAAGGTGCCGGAGAAGACCAAGAAGGCCAAGGGAACCCGAAAGAGTTCCCGATGACAGGGTTTATCGGACTTATCGTCCGATAACTCCGCGACGCACTCCTCCCCCGAAGACGAGGAGGAAGATGAAGATGCCCCCCTCCAGTCGGGAGAGACAAGAAAAGGAAGGCCGCCCCAACCGGGGCGGGGGCCGAAGGGTCCAAGAAGGGAAGGACTCTCCTCCCGGACTTCTCCACCACCGCCGCCGAAGGCAAAGACGAGTGGCTGCTCAGGGCCAAGCCCCTGGCGAAGTCGTAAGTATCCGAATGCCAGAGTAGTTCATAGCATACCTTTGTCGCACCGCTTCTCCTAACACCGAATTATGATTATGCAGACCGCCACGAGCCCATATCGACGTATCGTCGGATGGCTCCCTGGGCTCGTCGGATATGGATAGCGATCCACTTCCGACCGCCACCTCCCCTTGCCCTACGGACAAACGCCGAGGTATTGTCTCAAGAGGCACCGGGTCGGGGGGAGACAGTCCCGGAGGCGCCTCAAGGCGACCTTCCAGACTCTGGGAGCAGACGGAGCAAGGCTCCCGAGGGCTCTGAGTTCGGCCATCAGCCGAACACCACGCCGGAACCTCCAATGGTTTCGGACTCAGGCAGGCGGCCTCCTTCCAAAAGGGGCAAGATGCCTATGCCGGTGACCTTTGTCCAACCAGAGGCACCGGACAATCTGCTGGGAGCGCTTCGCAGCGCTTCCATCGACGAAGAGCACCGCACTATTATGAGTGCGGTGGTCCAGAAGGTTCAGTCCGCCAAGAGCGGATTGACTGAAGCCTGTGCCAGCCTTCTAACAGGCTTTGAGGTAAGTTTTTGAAATATAGGGAAAATATTACCGCATAGACAGTAGCCCCTGATGCTCTGTTCGGTGTTCAAAAAGAAAAGCCGAATAGAGGATCAAACAATATCGCAGGAGTCTGATATAAGTATGTCAATATGTGTATGCAGGCTTCATTGCTGGCCTCTGCCGCACTGACTGCGGAGGTTGCCGCACTGAAGCAGGACCTTAAAGGGTCCAAGGACGAGCTCGGCCTTGCCAAGAGGCAGCTCGAGGAGAACAAAGGTAAGTAGTACCTAGTATATGGATATGTATAAAAAGAATGCGATTGCAAAATGACAGGATCATCGTAAATTTTCCAGGGGCCACGACCGAGGTGGCGACCCTGAAGCAAGCGCTATCCGAGGCCGAAAACAAAGCGGCCAAGGAGCACACCGAGCGGGAAAGGCATGGGGCTCGGGTGGGCGAGGTACAGCAAGAGCTCCACGCTCTCGTGACAAAGCACGAGGCGTTGGAGCTTGACTTGAAGACGCGAGAGTCCGAGCTTGCTGCGGCCCTCAAGAGCGCAAAGAATGCCAAGGCCGAAGCCCAAAAGGCCCTCTAGGAGATTGATGCGATGAAGAAGATAGCGGCAGGTAAGGCATTCTATATGCAAAGCAAGCATGTGAAAGTAAATTACTTATTACTTACCCGAATCCGGAGCTCTCCAGGAGCATTCACAGATTTGCCCCGCAGCGTGTCGGATGCCGCAACGTTTTACCAGGCCGGGGAGGGAAGCTCAACGGAGAAGTTGTTCTGGGCCAATATACTGGGACCGAACACCCGGTGCCTATGAGTGACCAGCTAAAACAGCTGGTCAAGCTATACAAGGCATCCGAACAGGCCATGAAGGGCTTTATAGTCCGGCTGTGGCCTGGCGACGCCCTTCCGAACAGCTACTTCGGCCTGGTGAGGCGGCTTGTGGATGCCTGCCCACGGCTGGAAGTCGTCAAGCGGTCCATCTGCATCGAAGGTGCACGCTGGGCTTTTGCCCGTGTGAAGGTGCAATGGGCCAAGCTAGACGCCGTGAAGCTGATCAAGGAAGGGCCGCTGGAGGGCAAGGAGCATCGCCACCCCGAGAAGTACTATGAGGGTGTCCTGAAGGGTGCTCGTCTCGTAACGGACGAGTGTCCGAAAGATATAATATTCGAGTAAACTTGCTCGTGTAATCCTATAGTTATGAGAACTTGTTTATATGCGCTATGCAACGCTTGTTTGAATTTAAAATATTACCTTCTGTTTGGCTGTTTATCAAATCTAAGAGATGGCTAGTCGTCGGCTTCTACCCCCATGCCATGAGTGCTGGGGTGTTCGGGATAAATCCGAGCACTCTTGTTCCCATTGTTGGGTCCTTCGAGGGAGGTGCTCAGCACAACGAACAAGGCAATCGGACTATAATGCGTTATCACTCTCACTTAGCCATAGAATTCTATAATTTTAAATTTCGATGAAGCCCCTAGTATTCAGAAGGCTGAATTCGGGGCGTGATACACGCCTTAAGCCGGACAGGGCCGACTCCTCGCTCTAAGCGGCATAAGTCTTTAGGGACTCGAAAACCTCTCGAACAGCGACCAGTCTCTCGCCTTATCATGACAGTCAGTTTTAGCTTTCTCTACTGAGGTGCTTAGCCCAGCTGAACCGGGGCACAATCGCAGTAGTTCTCCCAGTGCTACCTTAGCCGATATAGCGGAACGTAAGGTACCAAAACATGGGAGCCGGGCAAACCCAACTATTGACCAAAGACATGATTCGGAGCTGATGCATATAATGCTATAAGTTCGGGGTGCCGCACTTGTGAAAGTGTTCGGACTTCTCACACCATATTGTGGGGTACTTAAGCCCCTGGTGTATTGGCTGTACCAAAGTGTACGGTTGCAAGGTGTCATTAATGAACACATATATAAAAGAAAAATGCAAAAACAAGCTGAAGCTATGCCTTGTTTATTCGAAAAGATGCATTGAATCAAAACGATACAAGTAGTGCGATAAGCAGAAAATGAGACTATTTGACATGTCTCTTCCAAGGGTAAGCTGCAGAACGGTAGTGAAAGCGGGTATTTTGCTCGTTATAGAGACCACCTGGGAGTTCCATGATGCGACGTAGCTTCCGGCCCCCCTGGTCCTTGCATTGTGTGTTCGATGATTATATTGCCGGACAGGGTTTCCAGAGATTAAAGTCCTGAAAGAGAAAAATAACAAGGCGGGAAGCCCCTAGTGCGGTTTAAGCCGCATCTTGGAGCGTGCCGTAGTCGTGCCCCCTCCCTACCTGTGCCCATGGTATTTTTAATGCGTAATTATGTACACGTGACACGGATTTCTCCATTTGGCTTGGGCTGGGGTGGGGCCGCATTGCCATGCGAGCTCGGAACGTGCCAGGCGGTCCTGTTGCCGATTACTCCGGGCGCACTTGAAGGTGTTCGGGTCCTTAATCACCGAACTAGTGGATTGCCTTAAGAGGCTGCTTTGCGCTTCTGCTGCGAGGGCCGCAGTGTGCTCCTCCATTCGGAGAGAGCACTCTGTATTTCCATTAACTGTAATGACCCCCCGAGGTCCTGGCATCTTGAGCTTGAGGTATGCATAATGCGATACAGCATTGAATCTCGCAAATGCGGTTCGCCCGAGCAGTGCATGATAACCACTGCGGAACGGGACTATATCAAAGATTAACTCTTCACTTTGGAAGTTATCTGGGGATCCGAAGAAGTGTGACTGAGCCTGTGCAATGGGCCTCTACACCTGGTATGACACCTTTAAAGGTCATTTTTGTGGGTTTGATCCTTGAGGGGTCTATACCCATTTTGCGCACTGTGTCCTGATAAAGCAGGTTCAGGCTGCCGCCGCCATCCATAAGGACTCGAGTGAGGTGAAATCCGTCAATGATTGGGTCTAGGACCAGTGCGGCGAATCCGCCATGACGGATACTAGTGGGGTGGTCCCTGCGATCGAAGGTGATCGGACAGGAGGACCATGGGTTGAACTTTGGGGCGACTGGCTCCAACGCATATACGTCCCTGAGCGCACGCTCCCTCTTGGGGATGTGGGTTACATATATCATGTTCACCGCCCACACTTGTGGGGGAAACCTCTTCTGTCCTCCAGTGTTCGGCTGCCTGGGCTCCTCCTCGTCATTGCTATGTGACCCCTTGTCTTTGTTTTCGGCATTTAACTTGTCGGCCTGCTTGAACACCCAATAATCCCTGTTGGTGTGGTTGGCTGGCTTGTCAGGGGTGCCATGTATTTGACACGAGCGGTCGAGTATACGGTCCAGACTGGACGGGCCCGGAGTGCTTCTTTTGAATGGCTTTTTCCGCTGACCGGGTTTAGAGCCTTTGAATCCGGCATTGACTGTCGTATCCTCGGTATTGTCACTGTTAATGCGGCGCTTATGTTTGTTGCGACGTGACCTGCCGTTGCCGTCCTTGGTATCCGAAGTACCATGGTTCTTTGATATGTTATTACTGCGAGCCAGCCAGCTGTCTTCTCCCGCACAAAAGCAGGTCATGAGTGTCGTGAGGTCTGCCATAGATTTTAGCTTTTCCTGACCAAGGTGTCGGGCTAGCCACTCATCGCGGATGTTGTGTTTAAAAGCTGCTAGGGCCTCTGCATCCGGACAGTCGACGATTTGATTTTTCTTTGTTAGGAACCGTGTCCAGAATTGCCTGGCCGATTCCTCTGGCTGTTGAATTATATGACTCAGGTCATCGACGTCTGGTGGTCGTACATAAGTGCCCTGAAAGTTGTCGAGGAATGCGGCTTCCAGATCTTCCCAATAGCCAATGGACTCTGTTGGCAAGCTGTTGAACCAATGCCGAGCTGGTCCTTTAAGTTTGAGTGGGAGGTATTTGATTGCGTGTAGGTCATCACTACGGGCCATGTGGATGTGCAGGAGGAAATCCTCGATCCATACCGCAGGATCTGTCGTGCCGTCATATGATTCTATGTTTACGGGTTTGAAACCCTCTGGGATTTGATGATCCATTACTTCATCTGTGAAGCATAAGGGGTGTGTGGCACCTCTGTGCTGGGCAATATCGCGATGTAGCTCCAATGAGTCTTGCCCGCTGTGTTCGGCCCGGCCGGATTTACTTTTACTGTATCCGGCGTGACGTTTATCATCTCGCATAGTGGCGCGCCCTCGTGATCCGTAGATCGATCTTGCATGTTTTGCTTTGTCCTCCAATACGTCTCGCAGGTCTGGCGTATTTCCCCATGCCTTTTTATTTGAATGGCGTCGGGGTGCAGGCTGAGCTTTTGGCTGGAATGCCTCTCTATCGCGGCCACGAGGTGGCCGATCAGCCGCGTCATACGCTTCTTCCTCCAGTCGGGGTAGCAACCTGTGTTTTGGGTAACTCTTGGAGGGGTGTTCGAGTTTATATTCCTCGGCCACGAGGACTTCAGTCCATCTATCAGCTAGCAGATCTTGATCAGCTTGAAGCTGTTGCTGCTTTTTCTTAAGGCTATTTGTCGTGGCTATAAGCCGGTTCTTGAAGCGCTCTTGTTCGACGGGATCCTCTGGCACAACAAATTCGTCATCGTCGAGGCTTGCCTTGTCTTCGGAGGGGGCATGTAATTAGCATCCTCCGCCTCTCCATCTGTCGCTCTCTCTGGAGGGCCGGCCTCTCCATCCTCCTGTCCTAGATCGTGCTGGAGGGGATTGTTGCCATCTTCGGCACTATCCGGAGTGTTATTATCTCCTGTGCCGATATCACCACTTTTGCTTTGGCGGGACTTAGAGCGGCGCCGCTGACGTCGGCGCTTGGGTTGCTTCTTGGAGGGGTCATCCTCCGCTGTCTCGTCGCCATTGTCTTCTTTGGGTGTGTCCACCATGTATATATCGTATGATGAGGTGGCTGTCCAGTGCCCTGTGGGTAGTGGTTCCTCTTCGTCTCTCGCATCGTCGTCCATACCGTCGATGTCTTCGGAGTCGAAGTCGAGCATGTCGGTTAAGTCATCGACAGTGGCTACTAAGTGGGTGGTGGGTGCGCAGCAAATTTCTTCGTCATCCGCATCCCAATCCTGCCGGACATAGTTTGGCCAGGATCCTCTTGACAAGGAGAGAGACCTTAATGAGTTCAGTATGTCGCCAAAGGGCGAGTGCTGAAAAAGATCTGCGGAGGTAAACTCCATGATCGGCGCCCAATCGGATTCGCTAGGAACGGGCACATGCGGTTCGGAGTCCGTGGCCGGAGAAGGATCCGGCGGTCTGACAACACGGCTCTCGTGCAGGGTAAGGTCGATGTTCGGCTCGATCGCCGCTGAGGGTAAGGCCTCCGTGGCGGGGTCCATCCACCCGTCCATGGACGGCGCAACTGGCTCCGAATTGGGGGTCGGAGCGGCTGCCGGTGCGATCTCCTGAACATTGTCTGATGGTAGAGCTAAATCGTACTCATCGTGACCGCGTGACGCACAAGGCAGAGGCTCGAATCCGTCGAAGATCAAGTCTCCGCGGATATCAGCCATGTAGTTTAAGCTTCCAAACCTGACCTGGTGGCTAGGGGCGTAACTTTCGATTTGCTCCAGATGGCCAAGCGAGTTGGCCCGCAGTGCGAAGCCGCCGAACACAAAGATCTGTCCAGGGAGAAAAGTCTCACCCTGGACTGCATCGCTATCGATGATCGTAGGAGCCATCAAGCCTAACGGCGACGACACAGAGGAACTCTCAGTGGAAGCACCAATGTCGGTGTCAAAACCGGCGGATCTCGGGTAGGGGGTCCCGAACTATGCGTCTAAGGCGGATGGTAACAGGAGGCAGGGGACACGATGTTTTACCCAGGTTTGGGCCCTCTTGATGGAGGTAAAACCGTACGTCCTACTTGATTTATTATTGATGATATGAGTATTACAAGAGTTGATCTGCCATGAGATCGGAGAGGCTAAACCCTAGAAGCTAGCCTATTGTATGATTGTATGTTGTCCTACAGACTAAAACCCTCTGGTTTATATAGACACCGGAAAGGGCTAGGGTTACACAAGGTCGGTTACAAAGGATGAGATATACATATCTGTATTGCCTAGCTTGCCTTCCACGCCAAGTAGAGTCCCATCCGGACACGAGACGAAGTCTTCAATCTTGTATCTTCATAGTCTAACAATCCGGCCAAAGGATATAGTCCGGCTGTCCGGAGACCCCATAATCCAGGACTCCCTCACCGTCACTCTTAATTAAACAAAACAAAGAGTACTACTATGGCTGGTGCTCGTCGATCTCCGCTGATGCCTTCATGTCCAGCTCGCTCCCGACGGTCTCCTGGGGAAGGGGCTCCATGGCGTCCATCGCACCATACTCGTCAAGCGTCTCGCCATCCGCGTCCACCATCTCTTTGGAAAAGGCTGCCACGAGTTGGGCGTGGGCGGCCACGATCTGGACTTGGACGGGCTCCGTCGTCGCAAGGTATGTGGCAGAGGAACGGATGGCTGCTCGAATGCTCTCGGCAATTGCCAGCTCTTCGACTGTGGGTTGCCGACCGTTGTCGGGGAAGCTTCGTTCGATTTGTGCTGTGACCGCTAGGAGCTGGGCGTGGGCGGCCTCTACATGGTCGTGGGCGTCCTCCATCAGGTCTAAGGCCGCTGCTGTGGAACGGATAGCTGTTGTGCCGCTCTCGCTAGTTGCTATCCCCAAGGCATATGTTGTTGCCGCCACCTATGAAGCAACATCGGCCGTCTGGGCTGCCTTGGCCGCCCGGTCGCAGATTGCGGCCGCGCTCATGCACCTTGTTAGCACGCGCATGGCAGCTGCAGCCGCGCTCTCGCCGGAGTGGGCCACCGAAGTTGCCCTCACGACGTGGGTCCACGTGCCCATCTTTCACTGGCGACGATTGAACGGTGAAATGATATTTGGGGAGCGAGCTAGTGTGCTTGAGACGCCGGCTATGGACTGTAGCTGACGCACCTTCTCGCGTAAGCCATAGGCGTACTATACACCGACAGTGCTCCGGGATATTTTGTGTTGCATCTCACTCGGTTGGTGATAATAAACTGTTTGCAATCTACTTGATTTTTCATCTTGATTTGAATTACATAATGGGGTCACAGCGGCAATGGACGATGTTTGAATTGCTGGACCTTTTATCTATAGTGAACATGCAACTATATGTGTGTCGCAAAAGAATTGGAATTATTCAGGGTTCGTTTGAATATTTTATACATTAAATTGGTTTTCTAGTCATTTCAGGTGCACAATTCAAAATTAAACTACATGCACATTCTCCGGTGCACCAACATGGGATGTAAAATCATATATGTGTCCATGGGTTTATGCTTATGTCCCATGCAAGAAATGAGGATGAAATTCGAACACCACGGCACCTTGGCTCTCCCGCAAACGTCGACGTACTTGCTTTTGTAATTCTAGTAAATCCAAAATTCGTCCGAAATTCATGAAAGTTGGCATGCTATCATGGAGTGGCATCAACATGTCATGGTAAAAAATTTGTCCCATTTGAGGCAGGTTTGGGGATATGCTTCTCACAAACCAGAGCTTCTCACAACAAGCCTGATGATTTCGTTAGGGAACGTCCCATCTTTGGGGACGAAACGGTATCCATTGCCTCTTATTGCTTTCAATTTTTTTTCTCGTGTCAACATAAAACAACAGGAGTGTTGTGTCAATTTTTCGTATTTTTCAGGGTTCGTTCGGACATTTTTAATGCATTAATTGAGTTTTCAATGCATTTATGTGCATAATTCAAATTTGAACTACATGCACATGCTCTAATGCATATAAATTGGCTGAAAATTCAAATTTGTGAGCTTGGTTGCATGCTTAGGTCCCATGCAAGAAATGGGAATGAATGTCAGACACCCTACCACGGTCACTCGGTCGCAAACATTGAGATACATGGTTTTTAAATTCTAGTGAATCCAAAGCTCGTCTGAAATTCATGAAACTTTGCATGCAAAGCGGCATCAACATGCCGTGGTAAATTTTTTGTCCCATTGGGGGCAGGTTTGGGGATATGCTTCTCACAAAGCAGAGCATCTCACAAGCCTGATGGTTTCGGTAGGGAATGTCCCACCTTTGGGGACGAAACTATATCCATTGGCTCTTATTGCTTTCAAATTTTTTCTCATGTCAACATAGAACAACATGAGTGTTGTGTCATTTTTTGGGATTTTTGGGGTTCATTTGGACATTTTTATGCATTAATTGAGTTTTCAATGCATTTATGTGCATATTTCAAATTTGAACTACATGCACATGCTCTAAGGCATATAAATTGGTTGAAAATTCAAATTTGTGCCCTTGGTTGCATGCTTAGGTCCCATGCAAAAAATGGGAATGAATGTCAAAAACCCTACCACGGTCAGTTGACCGCAAACATTGAGATACCTAGTTTTTAAATTCTAGTAAATCCAAAGCTCATTTGAAATTCATGAAACTTTGCATGCTGAGTGGCATCAACATGTCGTGGTATTTTTTTGTCCCATTTGGGGCAGGTTTGGGGATATGCTTCTCACAAACCAGAGCTTCTCACAATAAGCCTGATGGTTTCGGTAGGGAACGTCCCATCTTTGGGGACGAAACGATATCCATTGCCTCTTATTGCTTTCAAAAAATTTCTTGTGTCAACATAGAACAACAGGAGTGTTGTGTTAATTTTTGGGATTTTTTGGGGTTTGTTTGGACATATTTTATGCTTTAATTGAGTTTTCAATGCATTTATGTGCATAATTCAAATTTGAACTACATGCTTATGCTCTAATGCATATAAATTGGTTGAAAAAACAAATATGTGTCCTTGGGTGCATGCTTAGGTCCCATGCAAGAAATGGGAATGAATGTCAAACACCCTGCCATAGTCACTCGGTCGCAAACATTGAGATATCTGGTTTTTAAATTCTAGTAAATCCAAGGCTCATCTGAAATTCATGAAACTTGGCATGCTATCATGGAGTGGCATCAACATGTTGTGGTAAATTTTTTGTCCCATTTGGGGCAGGTTTGGGGATATGCTTCTCACAAACCAGAGCTTCTCACAACAAGCTTGATGGTTTCGGTAGGGAACGTCCCATCTTTGGGGACGAAACGATATTCATTGTCTCTTATTGCTTTCAAAAAATTTCTCGTGTCAACACAGAACAACAGGAGTGTTGTGTCAATTTTTGGGATTTTTCAGGGTTCGTTTGGACATTTTTATGCATTAATTGAGTTTTCAATGCATTTATGTGCATAATTCAAATTTGAACTACATGCACATGCTCTAATGCATATAAATTGGTTGAAAAATCAAATCTGTGTCATTGGGTGCATGCTTAGGTCCCATGTAAGAAATGAGAATGAATTTCAAACACCAGGGCACAGTTGATTGCCAGCAAAACGTTGGGATACTTTGTTTTTAAATTCTAGTAAATCCAAAACTTTTCTGAAATTCATGAAACTTGACATGCTTTCATGACGTGTTGTGGTATTTTTCGTGTCCATTTTGAGAGAAGGCACACTCGAATAACAGCCAACAAAGGCATTTTGAAAAATAGCTGCCACTTTAATATCTCAAACGTTTGTATAATTCAAATCGTGTGTGCTCTGTTAACCATTCACGCGACGCCATGTGTTTTGTTTTTAATGGCTATAGGAGGTGTTGTGCGGACAGCTGCTTGACCTTGACTGAACAGGAGGCGTGTGAGCGGAGTCCTGTGCGCAGCCTGACCGAGAGGCGTGCAAGCTGTCCTCTAATGTGCAGGCTCATCGAAAACCGTGTGATCTGTATACTGCGCAGGCTCACTGGGAAGCGGGCCCTTTGACTTCCATGGCCGGCCGCCTTCCTCTCCATTAATGGTGCTCGAGCCATTGTTTAATACAGGCGACCTTACTGTTTACCTCCCATTCCCCTCCCTCCCGTAGACCTCCACCAACGCCATGGCGCGGAATGATCATCTGCCACGAGTCTTCAAGTTTGGTGAAGTCGACACCGAGCCAGAGGAGATAGAAAATAAGGAGGAATGGGGACTCATGGACATGGCCCAGAACGAGCTGGCCGCGGCGGTTGCTGCCCCTGCTCCCATCCCCGCGCCCGTGCCAGCGAACATCCATGTAGCATTGACGGGCTGGTCGTCGAGCACTATCGCAGAGCTGGAAGCCGCGGGCGTCATCGAGGTCTCTGCGGACCCACGCGAGCTCATTACATGCCAGCACCAGCGCCTGTGCCCGTGCCCGTGCGCGCCCCTCCACCCACTGTGGTGCCGACCCCCGTGCATTTGGCCGCACCCGCCACGCTCGTGCCCCTGCCCGTGCGCGCCCCTCCAACCACCGTGGCGCCGGTCCCCATGCGTTTGGCTGCACCCGCCGTGCCCGTTCCCGTGCGCGCGCCCCCCTCAACGGCATGGGACGCTGCCATCGACGCTACCTCTTAGCGGCGCTAGTTGCCGTCCTCCCGCGCCCCGCCCGTCGATCGCGCGACGACATGATGTTCGATTTACAAGTGAAGAACATTTTATGCTGCCTTGAAGGCTTCAACAATGGCGCCCCGGAGGACGACAATGACAACAATGGCGCGGCACGCCGCCTCCGCCGCCGCCGGAAATAGTATTTTTGGGGTTGAATACTGTATCTCGAATTCTCGATCATATGAATATAAATTCCCTGTGTGACTGAATGAAAGATATGGTTTGAACAAACTTGCGTTTTTCTCTCTTAATGTACAGACTTATCAAACGATTTTCTTCTGAAAAAAACATCAATGATTTTAAAATATAACACTCATCGCAAACGTTTTAGTTAGAACACCGGTATGCAAACCGACAGCTTCCCCAAGAAGGCAAGGGAAAATATGTCGAGCAGGATTTCTGCAGATCTTGATCGCAAACATTTTAGATAGGACACCCGTATGCAAAGTGAGAGCTATGGTCTTCCCTCGCAGTGCAGGATTTTTGCATCCCTTCAATGCAAACGGTTGTTTTGGATGACCCGTGTGCAACCACGTAGAAACAATTGGGTAAGATTTGCATTTGTCATTTGGGTATGTTGCCATTTGTCAAACTGGAAAGATTGACATTTGTTTATCTAGTAACATTGCCATTTGTCAACCTTGTATAACAATGCGATTTGTCAAAATATGCAGCTAAAAATCACAAGCACTATCTAATTTTTGCAACTAAAATCACTAGCACTGTTCATATGGACACCACTAGGAGGCGTGAGTTGATGGATGCATATGCAAATGTACCATTGATTACATACAACAAGTCATCAACCCACAACGACAACGAGGATACACATTGGATTATAGATCATTTCCAACAAAACATTATAGTAAAGTAAAGTTTTTCTCACACTACAAATAACAAAGCGATGAAATGAACTTCAGCTCAACGACTCGTCGGCGTTGGAAATGCTTGCTTTGAACCATAGGTGATTCTCTGGGAAGGGCCAGCTACTGTCAATCTCGAGAGCAACGTAGGACTGATCATCCAGGCTGAAGCGGCCTATGTCAGGACCCATATTGGGATGGTAGGGAAGCATAGCAATGTCCGAGGTATATATATAGTTGCTTCTCATAAATGGTAGTAACAGTGTGTCAGCAGCAGCTGGATCGCCTTTCACCATCATTGGATAGTTTTGTCCAAGGAAGAGCGAGTTTCCTCCAAGACTTTCAATACTGAACCAGGGAGAAGGTGTTGGCGCTAGTACACTAGTATCCATCCCGAATACCCTGCAATGGATGTTGGAATAGGTCCAGGGAGTGCGACCATGCGAGACAACACCTGCTTCCTTAGTAACATCAGCAGTGCCCTATATACAGACAAGAAGAGGTGATCCATCGGAATAAGTTGCCAAGCACCACTGAGTATATGGGTCCTGCTCGTCCTCATGCTCGTGATCATCGGCATCGTCATCTCCCCCTTGGTTATAAATTTTTTCAAGTATAGGTGGTGGAATGTTCACAGGACCTTGGAAACACAAGAAGGTTAATTAGTAAAGGGAAACTACCTAACCCGCATGCATGTGGATGAAACAATTATAATTACGGTGGAAGACAAACATGCCAAAAGCATCGGGATTCCATGCAAGAACAGTGCCACGAGTGGTGGCAGCAAACACAAGACCCTCATATTGAATTGCATCATAGTACCCATCCATGTACATAAATTGATTTTTGAGCAATATCCATCGAGACGTGGAAGTAAGAACGGCAACAAGCTTGTCGAAGATAGCAACAACTTCATAGTTCGTGTAATCCCGAGAGCGGTTGGGAACTCGACAAATTGCTATCTTCCGTACATGACAGTCACCATGACCATATTTGAACTCACGTAGAATACCGGTGTACTCAACCTCTGGGCAGTTTGAGATTTTTTTTCCGAGGGTACGCCAATGGCGTACCTTAGCTTGATAGAAGGGGAGAAAAATATTTACAAGATATTACAAACTCAATAGGTAGTGACACACACCGTCCTACCACAGCCTCCACACACATCCCAGGACAACTACTCACATAACCTAGCAACTCTGATAGCTCCTGCCCTAGTCCACATCTCAAGCTCTTGCCAAAATAGGTCTACAGTGCCTCCTATGTTCCGTAAGTCCATGCGTCCAAACACCCTGCCATTGTGCTATTTCCAAAGGCTCCAGCAAATGGAAGTGACTACAGAGTCAAACCCCTTACGATGCAGTTTTGGCATTCTCTTCCTCGCGTCCGACCACCATCCACCAATTTTATCATGGGACGAGGGGCATAGCGCCAAATCAATCCCCATTCTAGCAAAACACATGAACCAGACTTGTCGGGAGAAGACACACTGCACCATAATGTGATAGACCGTATCTTCATCCTGCTCACATAAGATACACGGTGACTTCTCCTCCTGCAGCTCATGCCTCCACCTCCTGTCCGAAGTCCACAACCTATACTGAACGGCAAGCCACATGAACAATTTGCAGACAAGCGGAGCCCAACACTTCCAGATTGCAGCAGCATGCTGGAAACGAACCCCACCCAGACACATCATGTTGTACGCAGATGAGGCAGTGTACTTCCCTTCCCTATTCCAGTCCCAAATTGGACTATCCTCCATGACAGGGCTCAGTTGCACCTCCATGAGCATCTCACACAACCTGATAAATTGCGCCCGCCCATCCGTGTCGAGCTCATCGCTGATATCATCCATCCATGCTTGCAACCATAAGGCGTCCCTCACATTTCTTCTGTTGGCAACTTGCGTCCTGACACGACCGAAAACTGCCGGCACCAGCTCCTTGATTGTAGTCCCATTAATCCACCGATCCGTCCAGAATAGTACCTTAGTACCCTCGCCCACTTTCCATTTTACTAGACTGCCGAACGCCTGACATACTTGCTGGTCCGGCCTCCAATTGAGCCCTTGCCACGGCCTCGACTCGTCAGTTCGCCACAACCATGCCCATCTCAACCTTAGAGCAATGCCTTGCTTGTATAGATCGATGACACCCAGCCCTCCCAACTCTTTAGGGCGGCAAACTCTCTTCCAGGAGACCAAGTATTTGCCACCATGCACCTATTCAGACCCAGCCCAAAAGAAAGCTCGACATCCTTTATCAATGTTGTCAAGTGCCCACTTGGGAGCTTCTGCCACAATCAGATGGTGTGTCGCCCGAGCTCTCATGACTTGATTCACTAGTATCAGTCTCCCTGGCTGTGTCACAAGTCCTCGTTGCCAGCCTGGAACAATGTGTAATGCCGCATCTACCATCGGTTGCCACTCAGTTCGCTTGAGCTGCTTGATGCTCAGCTGCAGACCAAGATACTTGCACGGGAACGACTCAATATTCCATGGCAGAGCATCCCTGACTAACTGCTCATCCTCCTGCTCTGCTCTGATCATAATTACAATAGACTTTGAGAAGTTGATTTTCAAACCAGAGGCTTCTCCAAAAAGACCCAACACTTCTCTGACAAAGCACAGGTCTGAAATGTTCGGCTTGATGAAGAAGACCACGTCATCCGCATATAATGACAGCCTTTGCAGAGGGGTGCATCCATTCATTTTACTAAGAACCTGGGCTTCATGTGCCATTATCATAATGTCTGTGAGTACATCCATGGCAATGACAAATAGCAAAGGGGAGATTGAGTCTCCTTGCCTTAACCCCTTTGCATGCATGAACTTAGCTCCAGCCGATCCATTCACAATCACTTTCGAGCTGGCCGAAGTAAGAAGCGTGGCCACCCAAGAAATCCAACGCTCCGAGAATCCTTTTGCTCTCAACACCTTAAAAAGGAAAGGCCATGAGAGAGAGTCAAACGCTCTAGAGATATCCAGCTTAAGTAACACGCCCTTGGCCTTCCTCTTGTGCAACCTATGCGCCATCTGACAAACCAACAAGAAGTTGTCATGTATGTTTCTGCCTTTAATGAATGCTGACTGGTTAATGTGCACGAGCTCTCCCATCCTCGGTCGCACCCTCGTTGCCATGAGCTTGGAAGCCAGCTTTGGCACACTATGGACCAAACTGATCGGCCGGAAGTGATTGATGTTGCATGCCTCCGGGGACTTTGGAATGAGGGTTATAAGAGCTTGGTTTAACCTTCCAAATCCCACCCCATTGCCAATGAAAAATATGTGCAGAGCAGCGATCAAATCTCCCTTCACAATCCCCCAGGCTTTTTGAAAGAAAAGGCCAATGAAACCGTCCGGCCTCGGTGCCTTGTCCGACGGCATCTCTTTAACTACCGCCCATATCTCCTCCTCTGAGAATACCAAGTCTTGTTCAGACAGGTCCACTGTGGTGATGCCAAGAGCTTGTAGGTCCATTGTGTGCTCCCGTGACTCGTCCCTTCCGAGGATGGCCTTATAGGCATTAAGGAACGCTTCCTCCTTGCCGGCTTGATCTGTGATGACTTGCCCATTCACATGGATAGCTGGAATATAATTCTTCATCCTCCTCCCATTAGCCACCAGATGGAAAAGTTTAGAGTTAGCATCATCGTCTTGCAACCAAGAAATTCTGGACCTCTGGCGGGAAATGGTTCGCTCTAGTGAAGCAAGTCCGAGAACCAAGCACTTAAGCAGTCCCCGCATCCCCCATTCCTCCCTGGTCAGCAGCCTATTCTCTTGTGCATAATCAAACTGTAGAATGAATAGATTAGCAACGGCCATCTGCAACTTGATGTTTCCAACCCTTTTCTGTCCCCAAATGGCAAGAGATCTGGCAGTGTTCCTAAGCAATACATTGAGGCGGTGAAACGGGTCCAAGATCGCAGGATCACAAACCCAAGCCTCCCTCACCACCTCTAGGAAACCATCTAGCTTAACCCAGAACTTCTCAAATCTAAATCTCTTCGTGTAGTGCAAGTGTTCTTCCAAAGATAGGAATAGAGGGCAATGGTCAGAGGTTGACGTAGACAGAGCATGCAATAAACAATTCGGATGGTCCAGCTCCTAATTGATGGACACAAAAGCCCTGTCAATCTTAGTAAGTGTCGGCACTTCTCGCTCACTGCTCCACGTAAATCTCCTCCCATGCAAGAAAAGCTCCTTGAGAGCATTATCCTCAACAAAACTTCTAAACTTACTCATCATCCTCCGGTCCAGCAATGCGTTGTTCTTATCAGCCGCATATAGAATCATGTTGAAATCTCCCCAAACTAGCCAAGGTCCGGGGCAGAGTTGTCTCCTTGCCGCTAGTTCCTCCAGAAACAGGATCTTTTGAGCGTCTTCTTGCGGGCCATAAACCATTGTAAGCCACCAGGGCGGCCCCTCCAATGGGGACACATAGCCCGTAGTGAAGTTTGTATCATTAACGAAGTTAGTCAACTGCACCTTCGTGGAGTCCCACGCCACAAAAATTCCACCACGCGTGTCCGAGGCAGGCAAGTAGAAAAAGCCATCATAAGCTGGCCCCACACATTGCATTATTACAAATTGATCCACCGACTCCAACTTAGTTTCTAAGATACAAATGATGGCGACCCGAACGGACTCTACAAATTCTCTAAGGGCCTTTTTCTCGCAGGGCTATTCAGTCCCCTCACGTGCCAGCAAACCAACTCCTGATGATTGTACGACATAGGAAAAATGTGCTCCATGTCCGTACCCACCGCCCGGGAGATGACCTAGGTGGCTACCATATCGGTACGCTCCAGCTCAGCCCCCAAGTTGAGAGGTATTGCCTTGCCAAAGATGGCATCAATCGCCCTTAGCTGCTGTTCTTGGAGAGGCGAGTCGAACACCTCGCGAAGCTGTCCTAGCGCATCTTCAGAGACCGCCAGATCCTCGCAATCAAAACCCAGTCTTGAGCAGCACCATCTCTGCAGCCAAGGCCTTTGTTTTTGTGTGGCCCTCCCACACCTAGCGACCTGGTAGTGCGTCGCGGTGTGAACGGATCTTGCCCTGGCCGAACGCCTCGCAACCCCTCAAATTCCTTGAGTAGAGGCGGTGCCAGTTTCTTCAGTAATCCCGCACAGAAAGTCTTTATATTCCCAAGTGCTACTTGTTCCTTGTTGGACAGACTGGAGTCCGAGTGAAGCAGCACGTCTCGATTATCATTGCATGCGATCGACGTGGTCACATCCTGAATAGTAGTGCCCATATCCCCCATTGGCTGCATGGGCGCTGGCACCAAAATGATTTCCGCCCAGCCAGCGCACTACCCTCTCCGCCTGTGTTGGACCACAGAATCTCCTCCATTGGGGCCCAGCCATCAGACAAATGATTGTCAGCATCCTTGTCTCCACTCGCCCCTGGCCCCAAGGAGATCTTCTGCGGCACCACAGCTTGATTTTCCAACGGGATGATGGAAGGCACCGAGACAACCACCCGCAGAGGATCCCCCAACGGGTCCTGCTCCACTCCCGATACAACCAGCTGGTCTCCCTGCAGTGGAAGCACCGAGACAGGCGCAGATGGCTCCACCACTTGCTCCAATCCCAACTCCTCCTCGCGGGGCCCCTGCGGTGGCCCAACCATATCAGCCATGACCGGCTCCACCTCCTACGCCTCCTCCTGATTGGTCCCCTTTCCCCCCTCGATGCCAGCTACAGGCCCGGAAGGCTCGAGAATCTGGACCGGAGTCCTGGTCCGATTGGTCGGGGCACTTGTCACCCCTGTCTCCTTTGGCAGCGGATCCGATGTGACAAGCCCACCAGCTATCAACAACGGGCCCCCGCCTCTTCCTGTGGACTGGATAGGACGATTTGAAAGAGCCGACTGCCCCACAATCCTGGTACTATGGCCCACCACCTCAGCGGCCCCAGCAGTACGCATTGGTGGAATTCTCCAGTCCGATGGCCCCACACGCCCCTCCAGCGCCTGCCGGTATGAACGCCCGGCGCCTCCAGCACCAACTCCGGCCTGTCCCCCAGGCCGCCTGCCTGTGCCCCGATCATCACGGACGCCTCGCGTCCAAGGCAGGACTTGCCAATGGCCACCCGGCCCCGAATCGCGCGAGCTGCCCGGCAAGCCACTCTGGCCGCTGTCCCCATCCTCACTGGCGACACGACCCCAAAGCTCCGGTGGTGTGAAATCCCTCACCCTGCCGACATGGATGATGGTAGGGTACTCAAGCAACTGCCGGAAGGTTTCGCGTCTCTCCGCAGGATCACAGCATGTCGGCGGCGGCTCCGGCACCCAGAGACGACGGGACACGGGCACCTCCTCCGGATCCACACACCAGGCCCTGAGCTTGAATAGCGACAAGTCTTCTCTGTTCTCCGTCTCAGGTGCTAAGCTATCAATCAAACATGAGCTGCCCAGCAGCTCCACCGCCGTGTCCCGGTCCCAAGCATGCGACGACACCCCCTCAATCATCAGATCCACCTGCATCCTCATCAGCTTGGATTTTGCTTGCGCCTGTCTCAGCCAGGGCTTGATGAACAGCTGCACTCCCCCACGGGCGACTGAAGGGACAACAAGAGGTTTGTTCCGAAACTCATGGCTAGTGAACACAACCAAGAAATCCTCCGGGTGATACTTCTGAACTGAGAACCTGTGTCGCGGCATGTCCAACTGCTCCGCCAATATCTCTGCCGCCGTGTCACATGAGATTCGCGGACGTTGCCCTCCCACATACATCACCACTGCCAATTGCAGCCGACGCTCCATGTCAGCCATGGCAGCAGAGCGGGGCAGAATGCAGACGTCCCCCGACGGCGACGGCGTCTCCGGGAATAGCGGAAAGATGTTGGGTGCAACCGGCGAGGCAGGCGCCCTCGGCGCCCCCTGCCCAGGCTCCAACAATAGCCTTCCCCCTTCCCGAGCCAGCCTATTCGCCGCCGGCTCTGCCCCGGCCGCCCTGGCAATGACCGCCCTCCGTAACTCCTCCGCAGAGATGAGGCTCCTAGGCTGCGAACACTGTGACGAGACGTGCCCCGACAAACCGCACCGGATGCAGAGCGGGTCATTCGTGCAGTCTTGCCTCAAATAGCCCTCCTTGAAACACCGAAAACAAAGCCCGTAGAGATCTGGCGGGATTTGACGCTGCTCAGAAGAGGAAGGAGACGCCGACCTGCCCCTCAGGCCCGCCTCCATCTGACGTCGCAGAGCACGACGCCTGCACCACATGGCCTTGCGAGACGGCCCAGGCCTGTGCCAGGACACCTCCATCCCCGGGGCCGCCACCTCCGCATGCGCAGCGCCCGCTGACGAGGAGCGCGCCGAACCAGGGGAGCCCGAGAGTCCCAAATCAGATACCACCGGCCGCATCAAGGAGGTAACGGATGGGGGACTGCGAGATCCAGAAGCCATGGCCCGCGGCAAGGGAGATCACCAGGGCCGGAGAGGCCCGCAGCAGGACGGGGTGGTCACCGGGGCCGGAGTGGCCACCGGCGAGAAGGGTGGTGATACGTCTCCATCGTATCTACTTTTCCAAACACTTTTGCCCTTGTTTTGGACTCTAACTTGTATGATTTGAATGGAACTAACCCGGACTGACGCTGTTTTCAGCAGAATTGCCATGGTGTTGTTTTATGTGCAGAAAACAAATATTCTCGGAATGTCCTGAAACTCCACGGAACATCTTAGAAAAAATAATAAAAAATCCTCGCCAAAGATGAAGACCAGGGGGCCCACACCCTTCTCATGAGGGTGCCCCCCCTAGGGTGCGCCCCCTACCTCGTGGGCCCCCTGGAAACCCTCTGACGCCAACTCCAACTCTATATATTTTCTTTCGGAGAAAAAAAATGAGAGAGAAGAAATCATCATGTTTTACGATACGGAGCCGTCACCAAGCCCTAAAACCTCTCGGGAGGGCTGATCTGGAGTCCGTTCGGGGTTCCGGAGAGGGGGATTCGTCGCCGTCGTCATCATCAACCATCCTCCATCACCAATTTCATGATGCTCATCGCCGTGCGTGAGTAATTCCATCGTAGGCTTGCTGGACGGTGATGGGTTGGATGTGATTTATCATGTAATCGAGTTAGTTTTGTTAGGGTTTGATCCCTAGTATCCACTATGTTCTGAGATTGATGTTGCTATGACTTTGCTATGCTTAATGCTTGTCACTAGGGCCCGAGTGCCATGATTTCAGATCTGAACCTACTATGTTTTCATGAATATATGTGAGTTCTTGATCCTATCTTGCAAGTCTATAGTCACCTACTATGTGTTATGATCCGGCAACCCCGAAGTGACAATAATCGGGACCACTCCCGGTGATGACCATAGTTTGAGGAGTTCATGTATTCACTATGTGCTAATGCTTTGTTCCGGTTCTCTATTAAAAGGAGGCCTTAATATCCCTTAGTTTCCAATAGGACCCTGCTGCCACGGGAGGGTAGGACAAAAGATGTCATGCAAGTTCTTTTCCATAAGCACGTATGACTATATACGGAATACATGCCTACATTACATTGATGAATTGGAGCTAGTTTTGTGTCACCCTATGTTATGACTGTTACATGATGAACCGCATCCGGCATAATTATCCATCACTGATCCGGTGCCTACGAGTTTTCCATATACTGGTTTACGCTTATTTACTTTCCCGCTGCTACTGTTACAATCACTACAAAATAGCAAAAACATTACTTTTGCTGTCTTTACTTTTGTTGCCGCTACCACCACTATCATATTACTTTGCTACTAAACACTTTGCTGCGGATACTAAGTTTCCAGGTGTGGTTGAATTGACAACTCAGCTGATAATACTTGAGAATATTCTTTGGCTCCCCTTGTGTCGAATCAATAAATTTGGGTTGAATACTCTACCCTTGAAAGCTGTTGCGATCCCCTATACTTGTGGGTTATCAAGACTAATTTCTGGCGCTGTTGCCGGGGAGCATAGCTCTATTCTTTGAGTCACTTGGGATTTGTATCTGCTGGACACTATGAAGAACTTGAGAGATCCAAAAACTAAGATCTATCCCTCAACTACGAGGGGAGGTAAGGAACTGCCATCTAGCTCTGCACTTGATTCACCTTCTATTATGAGTAAGTTTGCGACACCTACACCTGCTTCTGCTATTCGTTCTGATATGTCGCATGTTATTGATGATGCCACTTCTGCTATGCATGATACTTATGATGAAACTGCTTCTATGCCTGATACTACTGTGCCCCTTGGTGAATTTCTTGATGAACGAATTCCTAGGGCTAGAGAAAAAGAAATTATTGAATCTGAATACGATGATGATAGTGATGATGAAAATATGCCTGTTATCCCTGAGGGCTATCTTTTTGATATGGAATCTTCTGCCGCTATTTTAGCTTGCAAAGATAGATATGAGCTTAAGAGGTTACTAATTAAATGGAACAAAGAATCACTTAGAGATAAAATGAAACCCGACCCTACTTTTGCTACTTCACCTATCTGTGTTCCTGATAAGGATTACGAATTCTCTGTTGATCCTGATATAATTACTCTGGTTGAATCTAATTCGTTTTATGGCTATGAATCTGAAACTGTTGTGGCACATCTTACTAAGTTAAATGATATAGCTGACCTGTTTACTAATGATGAGAGATCGCGTTACTTCTATATACTTAAAATATTTCCGTTCTCATTAAAGGGTGATGCTAAGATATGGTTTAATTCTCTTGATCCTGGTTGTGTGCGTAGTCCCTAGGATATGATTTATTACTTCTCTGCTAAATATTTCCCTGCTCATAAGAAACAAGCTGCTTTGAGGGAAATATACAACTTCGTGCAAATTAAAGAAGAGAGTCTCCCACAAGCTTGGGGGAGGCTTCTCAAGCTACTTAATGCTTTGCCTGATCATCCTCTTAAGAAACCTGAAATACTTGATATCTTTTATAACGGACTAACCGATGCTTCCAGAGATTACCTGGATAGTTGTGCTGGTTCTCTTTTCAGGGAAAGAACACCGGACGAAGCTGAAATTTTATTGAATAATATGTTGACAAATGAAAATAATTGGGCACCTCCTGAGCCAGCTCCTGAGCCAACTCCTGCTCCAATTACTGAGTCTATTCCTAAACCAACTCCGAAGAAGAGAGGTGTTCTATTTCTCAGTCCCGAAGATATGCAAGAGGCAAAGAAATCTATGAAAGAAAAAGGTATTGAAGCTGAAGACATTAAGAATTTACCTCCTATTGAAGAAATACATGGTCTTAATATACCACCTGTTGAAGAAACATATGATCTCAATTCTTTATTTACTGAAGAACCTCCTGATCCCGATATCCCGACACAGGTAGTAAAGGTAAATTTTCTCTATAGATATGATAAAGCTGAAGTCCCTCCTACTAAAATTGCTAGTCGGTGCTTGGATGAGTTTGATAACTTTATGTTTAAGCAAGACGACTTCAATGCTTATTTTGGTAGACAATTAAAAGAAAATGCTTATATAATTAGATGCTTGGGTGATTATATGGCTGATATTAAAGGTGAACTTAAACTTGTTAGCAAACATGCTTCTATGGTTACCACTCAAGTAGAACAAGTACTTAAGGCTCAAAAGAAGTGCTTGATGAAATGAATAGTAAGAAAAATGATTATGCTGTTAGAGTGGCTACTAGAACTGGTAGAATGACTTAGGAACCTTTATATCCTGAAGGCCACCCTAAGAGAATCGAGCAAGATTCTCAAAGAAATAATATTGATGTTCCTAGTTCTTCTAAAAAGAAGAAGAAGAAGAAGAAAAATGATAGAACTGTGCAAACTTCTAGTGAACCTATTGCTGAACCACCTGATAATCCAAATTATATCTCTATGTCTGATGCTGAAACACAATCTGGTAATGAACATGAACCTAGTAAAAATATTAAAGATGATGTTCATGATGATGCTCAACCTAGTAATGATAATAATGTAGAAATTGAACCTGCTGTTGATCTTGATAACCCACAATCAAAGAATCAACGTTATGATAAAAGAGACTTTGTTGCTAGGAAACATGGTAAAGAAAGGGAACCTTGGGTTCAGAAACCCATGCCTTTTCCTCCGAAACCATCCAAGAAATAGGATGATGAGGATTTTGAGCGCTTTGCTGAAATGATTAGGCCTATCTTTTTGCGTATGCGATTAACTGATGTGCTCAAAACAAATCCTTATGCTAAATATATGAAGGATATCATTACTAATAAAAGAAAGATACCAGAAGCTGAAATTTCCACCATGCTTGCTAATTATACTTTTAAGGGTGGAATACCAAAGAAACTCGGAGATCCCGGAGTACCTACTATACCTTGCTCCATTAAAAGAAATTATATTAAAACCGCTTTGTGTGATCTTGGAGCCGGTGTTAGTGTTATGCCTCTCTCTTTATGTCGTAGACTTGACTTGAATAAGCTGACACCTACTGAAATATCTTTGCAAATGGCTAATAAATCAACTGCTATACCTGTCGGTATCTGTGAGGATGTGCCTGTTGTGGTTGCAAACATTACTATTTTAACGGACTTTGTTATACTTGATATTCCCGAGGATGATAGTATGTCTATTATTCTTGGAAGACCTTTTCTTAATACTGCAGGGGCTGTTATTGATTGCAACAAAGGCAATGTCACTTTTCATGTTAATGGTAATGAGCATACGGTACACTTTCCGAGGAAACAACCTCAAGTTCATAGTATCAACTCCATTGGAAAAATTCCATCGATTATAATTGGAGGTTTTGAATTTCCTCTTCCTACTGTCAAGAAGAAATATGATATTCTTATTATTGGGGATGTGAATATCCCCGTTGAGGTAACTTAGTGTTATTCGAAATTTCTCCGGTTTCATGATTATCGGAATGAGTTTGTTAACAAGACTTGATCAACCTTGTTAGTGGATTCTTTTTGATGAGCATGAGATGGATGAAACTAGAAGCACAACCTTCTGTACCCTCTCTATACTTTCTGTTATTTATATAAAAAAAAGTAAAAAATAGTATTTTTCTGTCTATTTCCTAACTTATCTGTGCAACATAAAAATATCCTGAAAATAAAAGTCCTCAGAATGCCATGCCAATTTAATATGATTTTTTCAGGAATATTTGAGGATTTACTGTGCAAAAATTACCACGAAAGGAGCTGCCACCTGGCCACGAGGGTGGTGGGCGCCCCCCCTAGGGCGCGCCCCCTGCCTCATGGGCCCACGGTGGCCCTCCTCCACTTATCCCAGCACCCATCTTCTTCCTCTGTCTCACACAAACCCGAAAAACCAACTCAAGCACGAGTTCCAGGCACTTTTGTTGTGATTTTCGATCTCCTTGCTCAAAGCACCTCTCGCAAAACTACTTGGGGAGATTGTTCCTTGGTATGTGACTCCTCCATTGGTCCAATTAGTTTTTGTTCTAGTGCTTTATTCTTTGCAAATTTGTGCTGCATAGGTGACCATGTTCTTGAGCTTGCATGCCAAATTTATATGGTTCCAAGTAGTTCTAATGCTTGATATAGGCTCTAGGCACTTGTAGGAGTAGTTGCTATCAATATTATTGAGTTTGGTTTACTTTTATTTTTAAGTTACTAAAAAATTTAGAATTTTTTAGAGAAAAACAATATTCTTAGGAAGATGTTCCAAGGTGGTTCCTCTAAGAAGCAAGGACCCAGGATTGCTATGCGCGATGCTGACGAGGATCCACCAAGAGACGCTCCCGTACGGCCTTGCGAATGGCCGTCGGAAAATTTTATGGACCGTGCAGGAATTAAAGAAGAATTCAAAGCATATTTGCGCAATGCCGGTCTTGAGGATTTTGAGGCTAACAAATGCCCCCAGTATCATGATCTCACAAGTTCATTTCTGAGGAGGTTTGAGTATTCATCTTCGTGTAATTCTCCTTCAGTCATGTTTGATCTCTATGACAAATCTTATACCATAGACTTAGAGGATTTCACTTCTGCTTGCAAACTTCCATCATGGGGTAGTGTTAGGGATCCCTGTAAATCTGAATTTGGAAACTTTCTTGCTAGTATAACTGTGGGGGAATCTAGAGATATAGCGCAGGCTACCATAGGGAGCATTCACTTTCCTGCTATACATTATTTTGCTCTCTTCATCAGTAGATGCATAAATGCTAAGGATGAAGCATGTCACATGTGTGTCCCTGATCTTGGCATTCTCAGGAGTGCTGTGTTAGGAGACCAATCTTATCATATGGGAGCCATTGTAGCTCGTAGGTTGCATCATAATAGACATAATGGAGATTTCTTTGGAGGAATTTATGCAACCCGCTTAGCTCATTTTCTTGAGATAGACATTCGTGAGGGTGATATGGAGTTGCCTCCTGTATATTTAGATTATGACTCTATGGCTTCGCACCAGTTTGTCGAGAGGCCTGAATCACCTCTCTTATATCGTTTAATTTTTGACAAATGACGTGTTTTCCGTATTACTCTCTCTGCTCCTGCTTTCTTTGATTCACAGACAAAAGGAAGATATGTTATTACCAGAGAGGAGGCAGAAGAGTACGAGAGGAGAGCGGAGGCAGCTCGACTCCATGCTGCAGCTCAGCAGGAGATAACCGCTGCACATCAGTATGATCCCAACTATTCTTCCTCGTCACAGTATGACCCCAACAATTATTATTATGGACATCCGCTAGGACAACCGTGGCCATAAACCAACTTAGGCCAAAAGCCTAAGCTTGGGGGAGTACGTATTTCTCACCGACATTACATTTATGTTCACACACACTCATTGCTAGATGTCGGTGCTCATACTTTTCACTGTAATATCCATGCTAGTTTATTTTCTTTTTCCTGTTTTCTTATTGTGTGTTTGTTAAACCTTAAGAAAAACAAAAAAAATAGTAGTAGTTTATTTTTCTGTTGTAGTAGTAATAATTAAAAAGAAAACCTAAAAATATTTCCCGTTCTTCTTTTGCTTGTTGGGAGCTTTCCTGTGTAGATAGTTTTATTTCTTTTCTTTTCTTTGGGGGTCCGTAGGAGAAGACCATAATTAAATTGTTGAAGTGACTCTTATATGCATTATTGTTGATTTAACCAAGAGCCCATATTGCCTTGTCTTCTCTTGTTTATTGAATGCTCGCAGATTCCAGCTTAGTCCAATGCACGTACACTCTTATTATTATTCACACCGTTCTGTCGTGCAAGTGAAAGGCAATTATGATGATATATGATGGACTGACTGAGATGAGAAAAGCTGGTATGAACTCGACCTATTTTGTTTTTGTAAATATGATGAGTCCCTCGTTCTTGATTCAGCTTATTATGAATAAACATGTTTGCAATGACAATTAGAGATCATAGTTGCTTCTGCCATGCTTGATTAGCTATGAGTTATAATGGTTTACCTTGTGTGCCAACATGCTATTGAGATGATTATGATGTGGTATGATGGGGTGGTATCCTCCTTTGAATGATTTAAGTGACTTGACTTGGCACATGTTCACGCATGTAGTTGAAATAAATCAACATAGCCTTCACGATATTTATGTTCATGGTGGATTATATCCTACTCATGCTTGCATCCAATGTTTATTAATTTTAATGCATGTACATGGCTGTTGTCGCTCTCTAGTTGGTCACTTCCTAGTCTTTTGCTAGCCTTCACTTGTACTAAGCGGGAATACTTCTTGTGCATCCAATCCCTTAAACCCCAAAGTTATTCCAGATGAGTCCACTATACCTTCCTATATGCGGTATCTACATGCCGTTCCAAGTAAATTTGTATGTGCCAAACTCTAAACCTTTAAATAAACATTCTTTTTTGTATGCTCGAATAGCTCATGTATCAACCAAGGCTGTCCTTATCTTCCATGTTAGGCGGGTTATTCTCAAGAGGAGTGGACTCCGCTCCTCACTCACGAGAAAATGGCTAGTCACCGGGATGCCCAGTCCCATGCTTTATGCAAACTAAATCAAAATTAATTGCAAACAAAACTCCCCCTGGGACCTGATGTATGTTGGAGGCACTCGTTGTTTCGAGCAAGCCATGGATTGATGTTCGTTGGTGGAGGGGAAGTATAAACTTTACCATTCTGTTTGGGAACCGCCTATAATGTGTTTAGCATGGAAGATGTCGCCATCTCTTAGTTGTTACGTTGACAATGAAAGTATACCGCTCAAAATACAATTTATCTCTATTTCAAAACCGATCTCTCGCACCTCTACAAATCCCTGCTTCCCTCTGCGAAGGGCCTATCCATTTACTTTTATGTTGAGTCATCGCCCTCTTATTAAAAAGCACTAGCTGGAGAGCACAGCTGTCATTTGCATTCATCACTGTTAATTTATATTGGGTATGACTATGATTGGATCTCTTTTTACCATGAATTACAATGTCTAGTCAGTCCTTGATCTTTAAAGGTGCTCTGCATTTATGTTTTGCGGTCTCAGAAAGGGCTAGCGAGATACCATCTTGTTATATCGTATTATGATTGTTTTGAGAAAGTGTTGTCATCCGAGATTTATTAATTATGGCTTGCTAGTTGATTATGCTATTGATATGAGTAATTGTGAGACCTGAGAATTATTGCAAATGTGGTTAGTTATGATCTATGCTGAAAACTTGAATACTGGCTTGACATAGTTACAACAACAAGAGAAAACAGAGTTTGTAAAAGTTTTCTCTTTCTTTCTTTCAGTTTGTCAACTGAATTGCTTGAGGACAAGCAAGGGTTTAAGCTTGGGGGAGTTGATACGTCTTTGTCGTATCTACTTTTCCAAACACTTTTGCCCTTGTTTTGGACTCTAACTTGTATGATTTGAATGGAACTAACCCGGACTGACGTTGTTTTCAGCAGAATTGCCATGGCGTTGTTTTATGTGCAGAAAACAAATATTCTCAGAATGTCCTGAAACTCCACGGAACATCTTAGATAAAATAATAAAAAATCCTCGCCAAAGATGAAGACCAGGGGGCCCACACCCTTCTCACGAGGGTGGGGGCGCCACCCCCCTAGGGCGCGCCCCCCTACCTCGTGGGCCCCCTAGAAACCCTCCGACGCCAACTCCAACTCTATATATTTGCTTTCGGAGAGAAAAAAATAAGAGAGAAGAAATCATCGCGTTTTACGATACGGAGCCGCCGCCAAGCCCTAAAACCTCTCGGGAGGGCTGATCTGGAGTCGTCATCATCAACCATCCTTCATCACCAATTTCATGATGCTCACCGTCGTGCGTGAGTAATTCCATCATAGGCTTGCTGGACGGTGATGGGTTGGATGAGATTTATCATGTAATCGAGTTAGTTTTGTTAGGGTTTGATCCCTAGTATCCACTATGTTCTGAGATTGATGTTGCTATGACTTTGCTATGCTTAATGCTTGTCACTAGGGCCCGAGTGCCATGATTTCAGATCTGAACCTATTATGTTTTCATGAATATATGTGAGTTCTTGATCCTATCTTGCAAGTCTATAGTCACCTACTATGTGTTATGATCCAGCAACCCCGAAGTGACAATAATCGGGACCACTCCCGGTGATGACCATAGTTTGAGGAGTTCATGTATTCACTATGTGCTAATGCTTTGTTCCGGTCCTCTATTAAAAGGAGGCCTTAATATCCCTTAGTTTCCAATAGGACCCCGCTGCCACGGGAGGGTAGGACAAAAGATGGCATGCAAGTTCTTTTCCATAAGCACGTATGACTACATACGGAATACATGCCTACATTACATTGATGAATTGGAGCTAGTTCTGTGTCACCCTATGTTATGACTGTTACATGATGAACCGCATCCGGCATAATTATCCATCACTGATCTGGTGCCTACGAGCTTTCCATATATTGGTTTATGCTTATTTACTTTCCCGCTGCTACTGTTACAATCACTACAAAATACCAAAAACATTACTTTTGCTGTCTTTAGTTTTGTTGCCGCTACCACCACTATCATATTATTTTGCTACTAAACAGTTTGCTGCAGATACTAAGTTTCCAGGTGTGGTTGAATTGACAACTCATCTGCTAATACTTGAGAATATTCTTTGGCTCCCCTTGTGTCGAATCAATAAATTTGGGTTGAATACTCTACCCTCGAAAGCTATTGCGATCCCCTATACTTGTGGGTTATCAGGTGGACGCCGGAGCCGGAGCGGCTACCGGCGGGGAGGGAGGGAGCGGGGAGGAGGAGGGAGTAGTGCCTATTTAGTCTCTATGGCGGTTTTCACTGACAAAAGACAGTTTGAGATTTTTGGAAGTGGAACCCGGTGACGAGTGTACACATTCACAAGTTCCCACTCGTAGTTGTACCCAATATAAACAACCCAATCTCCATTTGCGCCTGCCCAAGCCTTGCCCTCAAGCGATGGCATCTTAACATCACACGTATCATTATCAAGAGGCATCAACTTGCACAAGGTGAGGCTTCCGTTGTCCCTGCGCCAGTCAGCAGGATCACGACGAAGAAAATAGGGGAGATCAAACCGCTCCTGGACCCTTGGGTTGCTTGTAATGATGTTACTAGTTGAGTCGAGAATGGTCTTGAACGAACCTGCCATGCTAGCAAAGAGTTATATAAGTAGGAAAATGGGAAGAATTGAGGCACCTACAGAAGTAATGGGTCAGCTTATGATTTTAGGCCAAGATGATGACGTCGCACCGATCAATGAGTTCCTCCACCACGTCATCTTTCATATCGGGGCAAGAATAACAGAGTCGTTTCTGGCCTGTTTCCTCCATGGAGAAGATGATCGAACAATGGCAGAAGGAAGGGTGAAGGCAAATGGAGGGAGGAAGAGTGTGCGACAGCAGTTCCAAATCGAGAGGGAAAGGCGAAGAGGCGGTGGACGGTTGCCACGGTACAAGAAGAGACTAGTGGGGAGCGAACAGTTGCCACAGAGGTCACACACCGACGACAAGGCCATGAGTTAACCGCATGCCGTATATTGCACACACCTTGATCTGGCTGACCATTTCTTTTGTGTTGCCTAATCACAAATAGTTCATCCGAGTGAACCGTATGCTATACATCACACACCCCTTCATCTGGCTGCCCGTTTCTTTTGTGTTTACTAATCACAAACAGTTCATCCGAGTGAACCGTGTGTTGTATATCGCACACACCTTCATCTGGTTGCCCGTTTCTTTTGTCCTCCTCATCGCAAACAGTTAATTGAACTGAACCGTATGCCCTGCATCGCACACGCAACTAAAATCCGAACCGTGTTTGATGCATCCGTCATCGCAAATGTTTTGCATATTTTTTGATGGTTTTTTACACCACCGTTTGCGATTATTGCATCGCACACAGTTTCGTCGAATGGTCTCTTATCGTAGTGTCGCGTTAGCAGCATCCTGCAGTAGTGTTGGAATCGTTAGAGATGTTGAAGTCTTCTGTGGAAAGATCAAATACCCTACTGATTTTCTAGTTCTTGGTTCTCCACACGATGATTTTTCTGAAAGCTCACAGACGTCAGCGGTTTAGCGGCGGCACCCGGTTGGACGGGAACCACCTGCGCTTGTATTAGGGGGTGGGTTTGCTCTAGACTGCGTTCGCAATGTGTAGGATTGCAAAGGACGATTGTCCCATGAACCCTTCGTATTTAGGATGCAGACTGGCGTGCTGACCTCTCCGTTGAGCCTAGGTAGGACTACGGCGTGTCGATCAGTCAAGGCCGGGCATGACCCAGGAAAGTGTGTTCGGCCGGAGTTAATCGAGCATGTTGGGTAAGTTTGTGCACCCCTACAGGGAAGTTAATCTATTCGAATAGCCGTGGCCACGGTAACAGACGCTCGGAGTTGTATCCCGGTCGATACAACTAGAACTCGATACTGGAGACATGAAATGAATATGATGGCTCCGAGATTGCTTTTCTCGTGGTGAGTAGAGGAAGGATCACTTGGCGTTAATAAAATATACTTGCTACTTATATTATGTTAATCTGCACTCTTGTAATGATGCAAGATGCTTCAAGATTCTAGTCTTCGATAGTCTATGCTTTCCCTTCTCTTCTGGCATTTCTGCAGTTCAGTCCAAAGATATAGCCCCATTCGTTTGATACTGATGCATACTTAGTATAGATGTGATGTAAGTCTTACGAGTACTTTGTATGAGTACTCATTGTTACTTTGCTACCTCTTTTCCCCTATACCGGATTGCTGCGATCAGATGACGGATCCCATGAGCCATATGCCACCACCGACGACTACCACTACCCCGAGGGTTCCTACTACTACATGGAGGCCGCCGATGACCAGGAGTAGTTAGGAGACTCCTAGGTAGGAGGCCTTGCCTTTTCGATCCATGTTGTTGTTTTTGCTAGCCTTCTTAAGGCAGACTTGTTGCTTATGTCTATACTTAGATATTGTTGCTTCTGCTGACTCGTTTGTATTCGAGTTTATGTATTCGAGCCCTCGAGGCTCCTGGCTTGTAATATAAAGCTTGTATGATTTTAATTTATGTGTAGAGTTGTGTTGTGATATCTTCCCGTAAGTCTCGGATCTTAATCGTGCGTATTTGCGTGTATGATTAGTGCATGATTAAGTCGGGGTGTCACGCACGCTCAGACCTCAAGGAGGAGAAAAGACAGAGAGGTTCAAAATTGTTAATAGAGGCGACAGACAAGAAGTTCAAGCTCGAAGAGAGGAGGGCCATGCTTGAAGAGAGGAAGGCCGCGCTCGAGGAAAAGAAGTTGAAGATCACCGCCCAATGCGAGGATGCCAAGATGTTGACCTTGAATCTGGACTCTTTGGATGCGACACAAGAATGATCGTGCAATCCATTCGCTACCAGATGTTGCAGCGACAAAAAGATCAGTTGATAGCGGCGGACGATGAGGATGAGGTGGGTGTGGACGTGGAGGCGGACCCGGAGACTGTCTACGCGGCGATGACTACACCTTGATCGGGAGCATACGGCTGGGATTGCCGGTCCGGTAGGGCAGAAAATTGCACGGATTGTCGGACCGATGTTCTTTTAAATCCATGCATGTAAAAATTAAGCATACTTTCCTCTTTTTGGTTGTGATCGGACATGCGATCCGGCGTTGGTGTGATTGGACTAAATTTGAATTTCAAATTCCCTTCACTGACGAACATATACATAATAGCGTTGGATAACGCTCTCCTGCATCCGTGTTCGTAGATTTACGGGTCGTCGTCGGAGATTCCGTAAGAGCAACTCTAGCAGACCCCGCAAAAGCCGCGAACCCGCAAAATTCCGGCGAGTATGCGGGTTCGGCCCAAATTTCCAGCCAGAACAGAGCCCGCATACTCGCCCGGTCCGTAAAAAAATTGCGGCGGCCCGCAAACCACACGCCCGACCAGTATATCTACGGGTTTGCGGCGCGTTTGCGGGTCCATACCATATCCCCCCGCCGCCACCGAGCTACGCAATTCCCCACCCCCTCTCCACATTTCTCGCCGCCGGCGACCCCCTTCCGCCTCCAGCCGCCATGTGGGGATGCATGTGGAGCTCCGGACGCGGCTCCGGGAGCAGATCCGGCGGCGGCAGCGACCCCGAGCGCGAGCGGCGCGTCCGGTCGGACGACGCGAGAAAGCGCGGGGCGGGGAAGTGGACCAACCGCGGCCTCTCGCCGCCGCCGTGCTTCCACGTCCGCGAGACGGACAACTATGACCGTCGGCATGGTCGTACCCCGTCCTCTGCCGCGGGCTCGTCCTCCGCAGCGAGATCTTCCTACGCCGGGAGATCCTCCTCTTCCGGCGCGGGCCTTCTCCCCGTGAAGAGGGAGTGGTCGAAGGAGCCTGAGGACTTCGAGTTCGTCCTCATCAAGGAGGAGCCCGAGGAGCTTGGCCGCCGCGAAGTCGTCGGGCCAGAGGACTTCGTCGCCGATGTCGACGTGGTTGCGGCCGCCATTGCCGAGCGGAGCGTGCGCGAGGAGGCGGAGCGCCGACGCCACCACGAGGAGCTCGAATACCTCCAGTTTTGGCAGGCGGTCGCGAGCAACCTCGCCGCCAGGGAGAAGGATGACGAGTGGTGGCGCATCGGCGAGCAGCAGAGGGCGAAGTACATTGACCTCGGCAGCTCCGGCGAGGAGGATTGAGCTCCTCCACGGTGTCGTCCATGGTCGCGAGCTCGCCACCGTGAGATCCCCACCCCCTCTAGTACTAGCACCAATGTAGTATGCAGTATGAACTGGTGTTTGTAGTTTTTGATCATGTAAATATATGTAGTACGTGATGAACTAGTACGGTGCAATTTCTCCCGTGAAACTATTTTTTCAAATTATGCAGTTCATCTATGGTTTCTGTTCGACTACGCTCGTTCTCAACCCACAAACGAGATTTTCGTCAAAACCGCAAACGCGTTTTGAGAGTCGGGATTTTGTGGGGTCTGCTAGAGTTGCTCTAACCAAGTGAAGGAGAAGGCCCAGTGCAAGGTGACCTTACGCATGTGTGGTAGGAGTAGTACTTTGCTTCGCTCTTCCCTCCCAAAACAGAAGCATGCAACAACAGGTAACTCTCAAAACAAGTACCACCACATCACATACAGAAGCCATGAGAGCATGTACACACGGCATCTTGCATTTATAGGAAGATTTGCATCCAAGGAAATTGTCCGTGTACGTACGGTGTACCCTCAGCTTTCAATAACGCCTGTTTTGCACCAAACCAACGCCGTCCTTTCTTTGCCATAGACCGTACGTGCATACTACTTACACTCGTGCTCCCAGTACCATACTACCGTCCTTGCCCCGAGAACAATTACGCGCTCACCCACACGCCATCACACCAAGCACAAGACATGCGGTGAAAAGGAAGATAAGATCCGGTTACCAGACAAGCAAAACATTTCCTGCCAGCTCTCCGCCGCTGTCCACCAACGCCGACGTCGCCGGAAGCTCGAGTCGAGAAGCGCTGTCTGCTGCATGCTGCATGGTACTGTGCCGCGCAACCGCATTTCTTCTTCTCCGTCGTCGTCGTCGTCATGATGCATGAGGCGGGGCGCGCGGCCATGGCAGGGCACGTGAGCTTAACTAATGGCCGCCCGCTCCCTTTATCTTTACTCCTCTCCTCGCCTCCTTTGCCCGCTTCTACGCCTCCGCTTTTCGGCCCTCTCCCCTTTATTTTCCTTTTGTTGCAGCTGCTCCGTAATCTATGTTGCGCGTGGACCCCATGTTAGTGGCAGTACGGGGGAGGGAGGTTTAAAGCCGTTGCGTTGCTTTTGGAGGATGGATGGATGATGAGGTTGACGTCGTGCTGGGCCGCGCATCGGGCCGCGTGTCGCGCACACTGACACAATGGAGTATTCTTCTGTTGCCCTTTTAATGACCGGGATTAAGATACCTCTGCACACAATTCTCTACTGTGTTTACAGTAGAGTAGCTTCTTCATGCAGGCAGGGGCAGGCACGCAGTGGGATGATGCAGAAGGAGGGCAGGGCTTCTCATGGATCTTGACCTTGACCGCATAGTTCCGCATGGATTTGTTAGGATTACCTTTTTAGAGTAGATGTCTTTGCCTTCCTGATGAAAGAAAGCCAATAATGCTCTGCTTAATACTCCCTCCGTAAACTAATATAAGAGCGTTTAGAATACTAAAATAGTGATCTAAACGCTTTTATATTAGTTTATAGAGGGAGTACTGGATTGGGAGGGAGGAATAAACATGAAGCCAAAATCCAACGAGAAACGGGGGCGAGATTTGGGACCCCAACCCAACCCATTCCATTCAATTTAAAGTGGACACAAAGCTAATCTCCGGTCACCACAGTACGTCCCGCCCAAAATAAATAGGGGCAGGGCCAACGGGCTCAACTAAACAAGGCGCCCGCCCAGCAATCGGCATAAGTGCAGCACAAGCTAACAAATCAATCCATCGACGTCGCCGCGGCAACTTATGGGTCGGGTCGGGCGCGGCGACTTATGGACAAGAACGTCTGCAAACCTCATTCAGTTGCCTCCCAGGGCCACGGGCACGGGCGCGCCCAATCTCTTGACTGTGCGTGGAGCAGTTTTGTTCTCGAAAACAAGGAGTCGGGAGGTCTCGTGCTCCACCCGAAAAGCGCAAGCGAACAAGGGCGACAGCGACTAATCCGGCCACTCTCACATCGGCTGGAAAGCAACCCCCTCCAGCTCCAGTCCCGGCCAAAATTTAAGCCCCGCCCCCAAAAGCAAGGGGGGGAGAGAAAGATAGATGGCGATCCATGGCTTAATCACCGCCATCAAAACCAAACCTCCCTCTAATCAAAGCCAAGAAAGAAAGAAAAAACACCACAGCCACGAAGCCTTCGCTCACTGTCACTGGGCTAGCCAGCCTCACTCTCACGCACTGCAACCAACTGCGAGCTCGTCGCGCCACCCTAGGGGTTGGGCTCGGGCCACCATTACTCCCACTCCACCTTCCCCGTTTCAATTCACTCCAGTCCAGTCCCCACACTCCCCC
>NC_041382.1:127458608-127624163 GCF_002162155.2 Triticum dicoccoides
CCCGCCGCCCGCCGCCGCCATGGGGGGCTGCCACGCCAAGCCGCGCACCCGCGACGCCGACGGGGCCTCCCCGCCGCCGCCCGCGCCGGCCACGCCGCCGCCGCCCTCCTCCACGGCGCCCGCCACGCCGGCCTCCAAGAAGCACTGGACGTCGTCCCCCTTCTTCCCCTTCTCCACGCCCAGCCCCAGCCCGGCGCACCACCTCTTCTCCTCCTCCTCCGCGGCCTCCCCCAGGGCCTCCTCCAGGTCCCCCGCCCCGGCGGGCGCCAAGTCCCCGGCGCCCGCCACCCCGGCCCGGCGCCTCCTGCGCCTGCCCTTCCCGCCGCCCTCGCCCGCCAAGCACATCCGCCAGGCGCTCGCGCGGCGCCACGGCCCGCCGCGCCCGGCGATCCCCGAGGAGGACGGCGACGGCGGGAGGGGCCTCGACAAGGGCTTCGGCTTCAACAAGGGCTTCGCCGCCAAGTACGACCTCGGGGACGAGGTCGGCAGGGGCCACTTCGGATACACCTGCGCCGCCAGGATCAGGAAGGGCGCGCGCAAGGGCGACGCCGTCGCCGTCAAGGTCATCCCCAAGGCCAAGGTGACGACCTACCCGCAACCTCTGCAAACGCTTCAAAAATAAAAAATATCGGATCCGTTCGCTAGTTTTTCTGAAAGTTGATGCCGCGCTAGTTTAGATTTGTGAATTTCTGTTGGATAATTCGGTACTCTCATGACGTTTGCGGTTTTGATTGATGCTGTATAAATGTCCTTCATATTTTGTTGAACAGAGAAAGGTAAAGCATGTGTTCCTGAAAGCAACCACTCACTAATATAGTCTAATCAAAGTTTTTGAGAACTGGATGCATGCCTGTTCATTTCTTAAGAAACGTGGCCCCTTCTTGTCTACACGAGTAGTCGAGTAGATGTGCCTTGTTACAGATGTAACCTGACATCATGGGTTCATGTACTAACATGCTATTGATCTACATCGTGCATTGTGAAAAGAATATCTAGTTTTATCACATGCTGCATACCTGTATATAAGAATAATATGGATTACGAGATCTTCTACGTTCAGCATTGTTGCATGGTACGTACTAGGTAACATATTAAATTGTGTGCTGTAAAACATTAAATATACCCACTTGAATGATGAGATCTGAGTAAGTCCTGTCATTTTTTGTTATGGAGTTTACACTTGATATTCCGTAACTACTTTGCCTATCGCTCTTTCATGGCTGTGCGATCTGGTTTAATCTTTCCATAGTTGCAATCTCCCTTGTTTGGGTCACCACATTTCAATGCCTTACTTGAGGATTAATACCATCATTGTGTCGTTGCTAGGCATGAACTTAGTTCCTCACTCCTCCTATGTACATTTTTTAGTATCATCTGAAGTTGCTCTAATCTCTTGTCAGATGACAACATCCATTGCTATAGAGGATGTCCGCAGGGAGGTGAAAATTTTGAAGGCTTTGGCAGGACACAAGAACTTGGTTCAGTTTTATGATGCATATGAGGACAACGAAAATGTCTACATAGTCATGGAGTAAGTTCCAGCACCTTGATAGTCACACAATGTGTTTTGACTTCAATTTCACATGCTATGAGGATGCACTCCTTAAGATGTCAAGCAGAGTAGAGTAGCTTTTTGCTCTTGTTATCAACACTCTCAACTACAAGCATAGAAAACAAACTCACTGAATAATCAGTTCCATTTTATTGACGCAACTTCAATAGTTTTCCACAGTCCCTTTTTATTAAGATTCTTTGATCTACTTATTGCTGATGCGGCAATAATTACCTTTCAGAAGCATATAATGCGTTATCTTGTGTGCTTAAAAATGTAGTTAACAACCATATGTTATTTCATCCATATGTCTGGACGGTTAGTTACCTTTTCAGTTCTTAGGTTAGTTCTTGTTCTTACGTTAGTTCTTGTTCTCAGGTTAGTTACTGGCAATTTAAATAATCTGAGCAGTTATCACTTGATAATGCATGATGAAAATGAACATACATTAATGCCATTTGGGGCGGCCACACTGTTTTAAATATGCTTGCAGTGCAACTGGATACTCTTTTATTTTCCCGCCCAATTGCCCAAACTTGACAACAAATATTTTGCCAATAAAAAGGATTTCTAGATATGGCCAAATCCAGATGATGTCATTACTACAGGTCGTTGAATGTTGCCTTATATTAGGCATCTGTTTTTTGGCATCTATATTTAGCTTCTATACCTTCCGCTGATAGTGATCCCTGTACGCTCTATTCTGGATTTCAAATGCCATCCACGCCATGTTTAGTTTTTTTAATATCTAATTAAAAATCCCGTTGTTTAGGTTGTGTGAGGGCGGGGAGCTTCTGGATAGAATACTTTCCAGGTAAGCTACAAGTAAACTTACATTATGTTATACAACATCATGGTTTATTACGAAATACTTTAATATAGCTTATGTTTTGCATTCATTTTAAGTAGAGGTGGAAAGTACTCCGAGGATGATGCAAAGTCTGTCCTGGTGCAAATATTGAATGTTGTCGCTTTTTGCCACATTCAGGGAGTGGTTCATAGGGATCTCAAACCAGAGGTGAAGTTCAGTTTTACCTGCATCTCATCAGTTGTCATCATTACCATGTTTGAGATATTAGAAAGTGATGATTTAAATAGTGCTGGTAAACAAGCCATGACTTTTAAGGCAAATGGCGATGGCTACCTGTTTCTACTTCCAATGTTCGAACCTCCTTTTTGAAAGAAAAAAAATTACACTGTTCCAAAGGACGTATAATTTGTTCATGACATTCCTTAGATGGTGTATTTATTGTATTGCCTTTCTCTTCTCCTGTGAATAAGATCTAATTTTACTGTTTTTGTATTTGACATTGCAATGGATTTCTAAAATGTTGTGTTTTTTCTCTTCAGAATTTTCTTTTTACTTCGAAAGATGAGAACTCTCAACTTAAGACAATTGACTTTGGATTATCAGATTTTGTAAAACCAGGTTAGTTTCTTGCTCATCAATCTGCATATCTGTTAATTTGTTGATTTGTACTTGCCATCAGTGAAGATAATACTATCCACTAGCACTTTTTTAATGCAGTGGTCTAATACCTTATGCAGATGAGAGACTAAATGATATCGTTGGAAGTGCTTATTATGTTGCTCCGGAAGTTCTGCATAGATGCTATAGCACAGAAGCGGATGTCTGGAGTATCGGTGTCATTGCATATATCCTCCTTTGTGGCAGCCGCCCTTTTTGGGCACGCACTGAATCTGGCATATTTCGTTCTGTTCTCAAAGCTGACCCCAGTTATAATGAGGCACCTTGGCCTTCTCTGACTCCAGAAGCAATGGACTTCGTTAAGCGCTTGCTATGCAAGGATCCACGTAGAAGGATGACTGCAGCACAAGCTTTAGGTGAGTTTCAGTCTGTATGTATGGATCCAGTTTAAACTTACATTGCTAACTCTGCCTTATATCATGTTTTTCAGGTCATCCATGGATTAGAAATTACAATGACATTAAGATGCCATTGGACGTCCTTATATTTCGTCTTATCAAAGCTTATATTCGTTCTTCATCGTTACGTAAAGCTGCTCTGAAGGTCTGCATTGATAAAACCTGTTCTGTTTTTTCTCCTGTTGTTCCACATAGATATATGCTGTTGCTTCAAATCTGGACTTGCTTTTATATTACAGCATTTTTTCTACTCAAGGCTTTGAATGGTTGTGCAGTAACCTAGTATTTTGTTAGATGTTTAATACTTTCAAGTCCACATGCCTTGTACAAATTCCTGATCAATATCATTACATGTGTATAATTTTCATTAAAAAAATTGGACGCCTACTTCTTGTACCATTGGTTTTATAAGTTCCAAAATGAAATGCTTGTACAGTTCTATTTGTTTGCAATTCTCTCCTGTTAAAATAGCATAAAGAGGGGATGCCACTTTATTTGAACCTCAAAGTGGTGCTGTCAAAATATTCTTTTGATACCTATGGCTGACCGCTTTTACTTTCCTCTGCAAGCTGCAGCCGTTGATGTATCTTTCTTGATCCATTACAGGCTTTGTCGAAGACTTTGACTGTTGATGAGCTTTTTTATCTCAAAGGGCAGTTCTCCTTATTAGAGCCTGATAGAAATGGATGTATCACGCTAGATAATATCAGAATGGTTGGTTCGTCATAGAGCTCTGATATGTTCTCTCCCATTCATTTTGAACCCCCTTGCTGACTCCTCTTCCTTCCTTTTTAGGCCTTAACAAGAGAAGCCACTGATGCGATGAAAGAAACACGAGTTCAGGAGATTCTTGTCTCGGTACATTACTTATGTTGTTGATCTTAAAGACAGAATTTTCATCCAGCATAAACTGTACTCACGGTATACCTGAATTGTCTTTTCAGCTGAGCGCTCTTCAGTACAGAAGAATGGACTTCCACGAGTTCTGTGCAGCTGCAGTAAGTGTTCACCAGCTTGAAGCATTAGACAGATGGGAGCAACATGCGAGATCCGCTTATGAAATTTTCGAGAAGGATGGCAATCGAGCCATTGTAATCGACGAGCTAGCTTCAGTACGTGATATCTTCCTCCCTGTCTATTTTCATTCTCTAACTGATAAATTTGGAGTCCCTTCACACATTTCCTATGATGCTACTTGGTGTTTCAGGAACTGGGTCTCAGCCCTTCCGTGCCGCTGCATGTCGTTCTACAGGACTGGATCCGGCACACCGATGGGAAGCTCAGCTTCCTCGGGTTTGTCAAGTTGCTGCATGGCATGTCCAGCAGGTCCCTGTCAAAGATGAGATAGCTGTTGATAATCTCTAACGACAGTACAAATTTATGCTGCCCCAGCCCCAGCCCCAGCCCAACTTAGCAAGCAAGGCCAAGACTGCACACCGAGGTCAACATGACACGACATGACGCTGCCTGCGCTAGAACCCGCCTGGTTTTGCCACTAATCTGAATATAGAGTTCTGTTTGCGGTCGCCCGTGTACTGATCACCACCGTCTTCTTCAAAGTTCACCAGCATCATCTTTTAGTAGGTTAGGAAAAGGAAATTTCACCCGTGTCTCGGCAACATGTGATGCCTCTAACAGTCTCTTAGAATAGCCCGCCCAGCCATGTCCTGTCGCTGTGGGCAGCGTTGTAAAATGCCCCCGTTCATGTAACTGGAGCAGAGTCGCCCTTTTGTCGTCAGTGTGCCATTATATTGATTGAGTTGAAGATGCTTGAATTTTGTGCTGCTCACCCGGTTTTGCTTCAACGTTCTTCCTAATTGTCTGACTCTGATTTTACCCTACGGCCTTATTGTGCCGAGTGAAGGATGGGTGGCTGTCGTCGCATTTACAAGAGCACTGGTTTCATTTTTGTATGGCTGTCTATCGTCGCATGGACAAGAGCACTGATTTCATTTTTGTATGGCTGATACTCGTGATATGTTTGGTTGGTGTCTGAAACGGACCTTACCATTTCTTTGGTTATAGCCAAATTTTTTGCCCTTGATTTGTTTGGATAGTTGGCATTTTTTGTCAATATTGGTCACTTCATCAGGAAGATAAACATTCACTCAAATTTTGATCGTAGGGTGAATCTTGATAAATCATAGGTGTTTTTTTAGCAAGGGTTGCCCTCAAACTGCTAGAGGTGGGCAAGTCAAATAGTGAGACCTTCAAGTACTTGAAGCATGGAAATATGGAGCAAGATTCCAAAAGTGTCCTTCTCAGCTCGACCTCATGTGAGCTCGGTATAAACAGTAAGACAAATTTTAACATGCTTCCTCTTACCCTCTCTTTTTAGGCCTTTTTTGATTCATAGGATAGGATTATTGTAGGAATAGGAATTTTGTAGGAAATGAGATGACATGTATCTCAAATCCTATGAATAGGAATAGGAAACGAGATGTCATTTGGTTGACACCAAAGGAATTTTTTCATTGAGTCTAGGCTCATTTTTATTTTCCTATGAAATGTGAAGGATAGGAACCAATCCTATATAGGAATAGGAATCTATTCCTATGAATCAAAGGGCTCTAAAAGAAAAAAAATTCTATAAGAATCCTATCCTCTAAAATTCCTATGAAATTCCTCCAAACCAAAGGAGACCTTACATCTAAGGTAAGAAGGTAAGAGTTAATTAGATCACTAATTAATGAGATCAACAGCTCAGATTTATTATATACTTTTACCTCTCATGAGAAAAGAGGGGTAAGAGGGAGCATGTTAAAACTGCTCAAACAATAAAGTCTGAAATTTTTGAAAAAACTATTTTTTATAAATTTTAACAAATGTTTTCAATGCTTGCAAAGTTTCATCATGAATGACATTTGTGGAAGTCGTGGCAATAAAATAAAAAAAATTAGCAATGTAAAATGCTTTTGAAAATAACTTTTTTGCAGCATTGATTTTGTTCTTTTTCCACGACTTGCACAAATGTTATTCCATGATGAAATTTTACAAGTACTTAGAACAATTGTCAATGTTTGACACAGAAAAAATAGAATTTGTTTTTTTTGGGTGATTTTATTGTTCACCTGAGCTCATTTGAGCTCGAGCTGAGAACATCACATCTACAAGATTCAAGGTTAGCTTGGAAATTTATTGTTTGTTGGGGGAAAATATGTGGTGATCAAGTCGGTGGTACAAACTATCCCGGTTTATTTTATGTTCTATTTTAAACTCCCACTTGGGCTTTGCGAGTATATTAACACTCTTATAGGGAAATACTGGTGGCGAAGTAAAGGAGGTGAACATAAAGTGGCTTGGGTTAGGTTTTCGTGATTTCGAGTTGTTTAACCTTGCGTGTCTAGCAAGGCAAGCATGGAGATTATTGGAAGAACCTAGTTCTTTGAGTGCCAGAATATTGAAAACGGTTTACTATCCAGATAGCTCAATCCTTGATGTGAATCTTGGCTCTCACTCATCATAAATCAGGAGATCAATCATTAAAGTACGTGATATTCTAGCCCATGGCCTTATAAAAAGAATAGATGACGGAGCCTCCACTGAAATATTGTGTCACAATTGGCTTCCTCGACAAGGGACGATGAGGCCAATTACCACATGAACAAATGGAAATGCTAGCATCGTATGTGAGCTCATAGATGAGATGTAGAAATGCAAACATTAAGGTGTGTTTACGAAGACTTGCCCAACAGCCGATCACATGTTATGATCTTCTTCACCATCGAAATATGTCTAGCACTCCTAATTGCTCATTATGTGGTTGTCAAGACTCACGACATCATTCCTTGATTGACTGCTCGATGTTGAGATGTGTTTGGGTTCTGTCTAATGAAGAAGTTCCTGAGCATATGATCGACACGACATTTGAAGCCCTAGCCCGCTGAGAAGCTCAAGCTCTAGCGGATGATCTGCTGCCAAACACTTACCCAACGCCTCCGACTGTGCAACCGTTGAGCAGGATATATCGAAATGTAGGAGGAAGGCATGGTGCCATTGTCAGGGAAATCATTGCTTGTGCAAGGGATTTCGAGTACTATCGTGTTGTCTATGGAAGTCGCAAGAGTAAACATAAGGCGGATAGTGTAGCTAAATTCTCATTATCTTTAGATGTTGGTTGCCATATTTGGCTAGTTGCACCACTTGATATTTGTAACAATCCCTTTGAACGTCATCGAAAATAAAGTGCAATGATGTTCCCTAAAACAAATCACCAAAAATTTGAGTGGCTAATTTACTTGGTAGGGTGAAATTGAGCTCAAACCAAACGCACGCTTAAGGCATGTGAGACTTTTTTTGGGGAAGATGGCACGTGAGACTTGCGAGAAGCTCTCAATTCTCTTTAGATACCATAATTATTCTAACTATCATTACAACCGATTTTGCCTACGCTCATACTTTTACGTTTTGTGATAGTCTACTAATATTCAAAAACTCACTTCCTGTGAACCAACCCTAGTCATGGGTTCGTCATCCCAAAAGCCAGTCCCGGATATGTGAGGTTCTTCTGGCGACGTTGATCTCGCCACCACAACATGCAACACCGCCCTTGCCCCTTGAAGCATTCAACATCGATTTTGCCACCACAACATGCAACACCGCCCTTGGCCCTTGAAGGACTCAACTGCCATCGTCCCTTGATGGTCATCATCTTGATAACATGTCACCGTCGTCCGCTTCTTCCACTCTCGAGGTGTGACGGAGAAGGCATCGTGCTCGACCACATTTGATGCATTAGTAGCAGGAAGGTATCTGAGTGTTGGCACCATGAGGGCCTCGTCGGCAATACATGTGTGCTCGTTAAGGGAGAGAGAGAGACCAGCGACGACAGAAAATCGGAGAGAAGAGAAAACTAGAGATGAAAATCTATTTAATACTCTTATCTCATTGACGGCCATATTTGAAGTTTATAAGTCCAAACAAAGTATTCGATCGACTAGCTTGAACAAAACAACAACTTAAAACTGCTTTTTCTAAAAATCTCTACAACTAGTTTTGCTAAAATTTAGTCCAAATATTACTACTCCCTCCAATACGTGGAGCCGGGATCCGCTGACGTACGCCCCCCTAAGGTTGGGTCATTGATGGATGGGTCCGGATCCATACATCAGTGTGTGATCCGTACGTCAAAGGAGTCACGTCTCCTAAGCATATTATGGGACGGATGGAGAAGTTACCAAAACAGCTACCATGGCATTGGCAAGCTAAGCTCTGATCTGAGCCGTTGAGGCTTTCTTCTGAGCAACACGTCAATCCAAATGTCCCAACCCAACGGCCGTTCATTCAAAATTTGAATTTCTGGAACTTATAAAGTGACGTTACTTGTGGAGAGGCTGCAGACGTTGCTGGTCTGACAAGGCAATATAAATCATATAAATCCGCCTTTCCATTTTTCTCCGAGGCAACCAAAAGGGGGAAAACGCGAAGGCCGAGGGGCAAAGCGGCGGCACGGCGGCGCGGCGGAAGGCAATCCGGTGGCGCGCAAGGACGCCGCGATGCCGGTAACAAGAGGGCGCGCCGCGGCGGCGGCGGCGGCGGTGGCGGCAGATGAGGAAGAGGGCCACGCGCCCATCGACATCTCCTCGGATTCCGATGCCGGCGGATCCGAAGAGTCCGGGTCGTCGTCGTCGTCGGAGGAGGAGCCCAGCAGCGACGAAGACTACATCGACATCAGCGACAGCGGCGAGAGCTGCGTCGACGTCAGCGACAGCGGCGAGAGCTACGTCGACATCAGCGACAGCGACAGCGAAGACGATGAGGACGACGATGAGGAAGGCGGCCGCGCGGGGAACGAGGGGGAAGCGGGGGCGGAACGACCCGGCGCGGATCGGAGCGAGGCTGCCTGCACCAAAATCGCCGATCTCCTCCGCCGTATGCACCTCTATCCCTTTCTCGTTTGCTCTCGGCCGTAATTCGGATGATTGCGTTCTATAGGCAGGCGATATTTTTGAAAATCTGGAGCGGAATTGGAACTCGTAGATAGTGCTGCTTGCCGTTTGATTCTTGGAAAACGTGGCATGTGCTTGGCACTGTTGATCTAATAAACTTGTACTAGATAGTTCTGCGTACTGTAAGCTTAGAACCCTGTCGGGGAAGTAGCTTCGTGGTATGGATTGCATCCAGAGGAGACTCAATCTGTGAGCACCTGTGGGTTAGTAAAATCTAGTTTTTTTTTTAGAAGAGGATGACCCCCGGCCACTTTATTGATTATTTTCGAGGACCTTACAAAGTATTACAACAATATGCTTGAATCCGCCATCTTGGCAACATATGCCACTACTCCTATCCATATGATGAAGGGGTGCTACCTGGGCCACATACCCGGTCTACTCACCTAAGCCTATCATCAAAAGCTAGAAGCCCCAGCCGAGCCACATACCGGGTCTTGGGCATAAACTGGTCTGACGCACTCACATGTGTCGTCGCCGCCATCTTCCACAGGTCCGTCTTCAGAGCAGATATTGAGGCTTCTACCTTGTCAGGCCACTCCCTCATCGACGCCACCTTGACGCCAGACAACTACCTCCACCTGCGCGAGTCCATCACCGCGCATCGGGCGCCGAGTCTCCACTGCACCACGCCACCGAGATCCGCCGTCATCAATGTGAAGGATGAATTACCGCTCCACCAAAAAAGGCACCCGTTGATCCATCGATCCCGTGTACGCCTCCAAGAATGACGCCCCCAAGGAGGAAACGACACCAACGCGCCGCCGTCATCCGATCTACTGATCTAGAGTTTCCCTCGAAGGTAGCGGATAGAGGTCTAGAGCTTCTCCACGGCGATGCCTTCAAGAAGGTAATGACACCACAGGGTGCCACCAACGCCGGTCTTGGCATCAAGCCAAGCACAAGGTTTTCACCCGGATCTGCTCGAAGAACCTCCATCACGTATTGTGCGCACGGGTCGCCGCCGATCTGAGCCGCCGCACATGGCGCAGGCCGCACCGGCCAGATCAGATCTGTCCGGAGGGCACAACCCGCATGGTGCCGACCCAACCACCAGGCCCTCCATGCCGCCACAGTCGATCCGAGGTCAGATGGTGTGTCGCCGCAGACTCAGCCGCCGCCGCCGAACGCTGCCACGCAGCCCGAGACAGGGCCGGCTGCCGCACCCCACCATCGCCGCCCTTGGCCGAGGCAGCCGCCACGCCGCCGCCGGAAGGCAGGCCCGCCGCGCCGCCAGGCCAGATCGGCCGTGCCACCCACGCCGCGGGGCTCCGCACCGCCCGCACGGCGCAGGCAAGAGGGAAGACCCCCGCCACCGCCATCAGCCCCGGGCTATAGCCGGCGGCGTCCTTCGGCGGCGGCGGAGGGAGTGGAGGACGGATGGGGACCCCCGGCGGCTAGGGTTTTAGATCCCGCCCGAGTCGCCCGAGCGGGGGCGACGCGGGGGGAGGGAGGGGAGTATTTCCGTGATCTTAGCCAATAGTGCAACCCAATCAAGTCAATCAAGTTATAAAATCTAGTGCAACTCAATCAAGTCGCGAAACATAGTCTTCCTTGAGTGATATTGGACACCGTGGATGATGCTGCACCCTGGAACCCTGTTGGCTGTTGAGAATTAACATTGTTCGTGGTGGGATACATCCAGGGGGAATTCGATCTGATTTCTTGCTGGTTGGAGGAATCTAGTGCAACTGAATTTAGTCGCAGAATGTGGTCTGCCTCCTAGTGATATTGAATATCACAGCCTCACCTGAAGAAATAGGATTCCCAAATTATGTAGATATTTTTGTAGGCAGCTATAATTTGTTTTGAAATACAGGCAGAATGGTTGTTGAAATGGATATGAGCAATTGGCAGGACCAACTTCAATGAAAACCAGTGGTTGAATTGAGCTGGAATCCTTGGCACGACTTCTGTCATGTTTGAGATGGTAGAAGTTAGGACAGTGCTATATGATATGGCTAGACCTTGCTTTTGTTCTGTTTGTTCCAGAGCAAAACATGAATTTATTGAACATCATGGTCCTTATATCTGAGTGTACTCTCTTATTTCCTACATAATTTGATGAGCAATATTTTCTTGTAGGTGGGAGAAACCTGGATGGGATTAAGTTGGCGGAGTGCAAAGCATATTTAAAGAATAACGGTCTTCCCCAAGTTGGGGACATAGCAACTTGTGTCGAAAGAATAATGCTGCATCGGAGGTTCGTTATTTGATATGTCCTAGTCATGAACTATTCAGTAAATTGGCGCTTGTCCTCAACTATTGGGACGAATAGCTTTTGCATCTGATATCGATAGTCACATTTAAAAAAACACTCCCTGCATTATTATTTTTGTTCTTGGTTTTTCTTTAATCCCAAATCCCCTGTTATATGGTGATGCGACATTTCTGAAATAGGTTCAAAGATGAAGATCCTGAGAAGATTTATCCTCGGTCATCCTTTTGTATTAACTGTAAAGGTGAGTTCCCACTTGTCATGGAAGCTTTCTCTTATCTGCATACAAAATTATGGAAGGCAGTTGACCATGGTCTGTGAATTAGGCGATGTCTGTCGAGGTGATACTGTCTTATTCAAACAAAAGGTTCACGAGAAAAGGTACTCATTGGTGTTTCTTGCACTAGAGCATCCTGTGTCTCTTTGGAATGGTAATGTGATTCTCCTTTGGTTATGACAGTGGCAAAAGGCACTCAAAATGTATGGGGAAGCGAATAGTAGCTGGGAAAGTTGTTAAGGAAAGTTATGGTAAAGACAAGCAGCAACACACATTTACTGTAAGGATCGATTCAGTGATATAGTACTGCTATTGTTTTTCCCCCTCTTATTATGGCCTTTGTGACTATGTTAGTTGTTCAATTCAATAGATTCAAGTGTTCTGGAGCAAAGGAGTAGGCAAATTACCACCTTTGTATCTGCTACTTGTCAAAGGACGCAATCTATACAGAATGATGACTTTCCGTCAGGTAGGAACTGCTCTTTACCAGAATTAGTTTGCACTAGTTTCTGCAAATCACATTTTTGATATTAGAACACTTCAATATTACCCGACGCACGCACTTAATCATACTTATAATTCTATGCTGTCTTTTTAGATATTGTGCTATTGGAATGTTATCGATCTGTGCATACCAAATATCAAGTTTATGTTGCCTTTCATACTACTCGTATGAGGTAGCTACAGATAATCTTATTGATCCATTCTGCTGTTTGGGTATGCATGAATTATAGCTTTTAACCACACCAACATAAATGGGAAAAATGAAGCTTATTTTACACATGCACCATTTTGAGGATGTTTGGACAATTCTCAGATGGTGTGTACTTATGCATTGATATATTGACCTTGTCACAAGATGGCCCCGTATGATTTTCATGTTCATGTAGCAATTCTTTTGTTTTAATTCTAGGCTTGGGCAAATGAAGCGAATAGGTTGAAGGCTCTAGAAGAAAAGCACAATAGAGGAGATGCTGCAAGGCGTGTCCGTGCTTCAAATAGACGTAATTCTGGAGGACACGGTAAATTCTATTGGCAACATAACCTTGGTTGTTCCTGGGACAGATTATATTTCGCTGTTATTACTATCCCAGTTCTGAACTAACTGATGTTATTGCATATGTGGGTTAGTATTCGATCGAGGAGATACTGTGTTAAAAGCTGTTGTATTTGTTTAATAAATCCTCTTCTCTGCCCTAGAAAAATATCTTTTCTAGAACGTAGTACATTTTCCGTATTCGATGTTAAAGTTTGAACCTTACTGTATGCTAATGACTTCTACGATGATGGTTAGACAGTACAAATACCAGCAGTTTGTGACCATTTCTTATTTGGATTTTGATTTTGATGTCTGTAGTATACTCTAAAGTTTGGTTTGGTCTAATCGACTGGCATTGGGATCCTTAAGAATCTACTGTAGAACCAGCTGTTCCTCAGAAGGAATCAATTAAAAATCTATCTACATAGAACAGCATAACACATACATAAGCTTTTGCAAGATGAGCTGTCTGTTGTTGCCCACGAAAGATGTATGCATACACTTTTTTACATTTGTTTCACTAAGCTATTGTGTGATTCAACTTGTGTCTCCTCAATTTTCTTTGGAGTTTCGAATTCTACTATTTTGAAGGTCTATGTTTGCTGTGCCAGGTGCCAGACTAATTTTGTCCCTCTTCCTTTTGTATCTATCCTTCTTTCAGCTCTTAAGGGCAAGAAATCGAAGGAAAAAGGAAAGCATCAGTCTCGACCTGGAGGGCCTGATCGCGGATCCAATATCACTAAAGGCAGAAAACGTGCTATGCAATCCTCCAACTCCGATCATCCTACCCAAAAAAATCGAAAAGAAGAGCACCGAGTGTCTTCTGGAAAAAACCGCACCGATGGTCGTCAGAAGGCAAAGACAAATTCTGCCCCCCTGGATAAGAACATTGGTACCAGCACCAGCAGTTCTCAGCAAAATGCCAACACGGAGACAAATCATGCCATCTCGCAGAAAAACCCGCGGACAGCACCAGTTAACAATGGCCTGCATAGCACGGAGGCTAGGCCGAGTAAAGGAAAAACCGGTTCGAAGCAAAAAAACACTGTTGGTGGCAACCATGGTCAGTTTGAAGGAAGGCGCGTAGGTTCAGCTTCTCATCCGCAGGCATACCCAGGAAATTCAGTTGGGATACATCATCCTTTATCCGAGAGGACCCAGCGGCCACCTCCATTGCGCGAAGTTGGCAATGCCTGGCAACATCATATGGACGGCAGATCAATTTCATGTCCAAACCCTACAATGGTTTTTGAACACCCGAATGCAGCACTGGCTGGCTGGCGCGCGCCTGGTTATTTCAGGGAACCTCCACCTGATCAACGTGCAGTGGTGTTTCCACCATTCAACACATCGCAAACTATGTACCGCCATCATCCAGATGGGGCATATGTGATGCCGCAGTACAGATATTCTGGTGGTAGTAATGGGTTTCCACGATAGGGCAGTTTAAGTTTATCAGATGACAGTTGGATTGTTGAACACTTGATCAGTGGTCACTACTCACTAGTGAGAAATGTGGAAACCCTGCCAGCTCGCTGAGGTGATTTTGCACATTTCTGGTGTCTATCTTGTGGAAAATGTGACGGCCACTGTAATTGACACGGATGTTTGTGAGGACATTCCAATACATGCGTATGAGAGCAATAGGAAGGCGAGACAGTGAAGTTGAGAGTAAACCAGAATGCTTGAGAAATACCCCCATTCATTTGCTGAATGGGTTCATAAATGGGCGTATCTGCTAGCTTTATTTTCTGAATCGATTCATTAGTCGACTTATCTGCTACAAGTAGTAGAATTTTTCTGAAACATCACAAGATGATTCTGAGAAAAATATTAATTGGTAGTATTACCAAATTGCTTACTCCAGTCTTTTGGCGGATACGGCCGTCAGCCTACACCAAACATATCAGTTGAGTACAGTTAAGTATTGTATACAGTCTGAAACCGTGAACTTTTCCCCGAGCACATGCCGGGGGACACAACAAGGACTCGGTCATGGTCGACATTTGGCTTGGCAATACCTGTACCTGTGACGGCACCATGTCTCCTGTCAGTTCTCCATCTGCTACGGTTGTATATATTCGACGCGATGCCGCTTCCTTTCGTGACTTATAATAAACTGTCTGCAAGTTTACTGCTTAGCGTCGAGCAAAGGGCATTTCTAACCGATCCCCAATACGACCATAAAAAAGTAAAAATTTTGATTTACTCCTTTACGGTAGACCTAGCCGATCATCTAAAAACGTTAACAGAGTAATTTTTTTACTCCAACTACCCATTCCTTCCACAATTTTCCTAAATATACTCCATCGTGCGGCGGTCGAGTAAAACTCCTTCTCGCCCTCCCGCGCCGCACTGCCTCCCGCCACCGCCACCACCAACCCCCTGCCGTCGCCGCTGCCGATGACCTTCGAGCCGGTCGGAATGGATAGCCACCCCACCCCCTCCCCGCTCACCCCGCCGGCCACCAGCGCCGGCTTTTCGCCGCCAGAAATCACCAACGTGCCGCTGGTGGTGCCGAAGAAAAAGCTTGGGGATGACAAAGAACCACCGGGGCCAAGCTTCGCCTCCAACCGCACCAATGGTGTCCGGGTGGCCACCGCTTCTCCGGCAAACGGCACGCCGCACCTACCTGAGGAAAATGGGCTCGAAAGCCGCCGACGGCGGCGGCGGCGCTCGCCGAGGCGGCTGCCAATAAGAGGATGAAGAAGACTGCGGTGGCGCCTCGTCCAAAGCCTACGCCTCGTGCGGCAACTCTGGTTGCCTCTACGGCAACTGCTCCGACGTAGGCGGCGTCCGCAGCCGACAACAAAAAAATGCGGTCGTCAAGTGCTCGATGAAATGCCAACAAGGTAAAAATAAAACCTCGCGTCCCGTTGGTATTTAATAGTGATTGTTTATAGTGCTTACCTTTGAGATTGTAGAGCGGACATGCATGTGTTTAATTTGAATGTTTTTAAGATATGTATTATGTAGTGTTTGAAGTTGGTGTGATTAGGACACAAAAATCAAGTCAATTTTATTTTTACTCCACTAAACATTTAGGGGATCGACTAGGTGCGGCCACGGTTACTCCAACTTTACTCCACTAACTTTTAGGAGATCGGCTAGGCTTTACTTCACTAATTTTTAGGGAATCGGTTAAAAATGCCCTAATACTGGCGGAGGTTTCATGCGCTGTCACGATGAATAAGATTCAAGTGCATGCTGCGGCAAGTGTCCTGTGCGGTGGTAGCTTTTGCAGCGGGCTCGATCGTGATGGCGAAAGGGAGAGTGAAATCTAACCAAGTCTAATCGGACGAACACATGCACCTCACGCACATCAGTGCTGTGAGAGCTAAAATTCCTTGGGCATCATCATGCGTGCGTGCCATTTTTGTGGGAAGCACGAAGCTCGCGGGTGGGGTCGGCAGGTGCGTGCGCGATGCGACCCGTTCGCCTCGGGCGTCGGGCGGGTCCCATCCCCGGTCCCGGGGGCCGACAGGGATCAGGTGACATGTACCTTTGCATGTCACCGTGTGATTTGTGACCCAAATTCATATTTAAACATTGTAAAAAAATCTGAAAAAAATCATGCATGTTCATAACACATATAAGATAATTCTTAAAAAATTCAGATCAAAATTCGAAACATACATCAAGAAGCAAAAAAGAGAAACTCGTATGTGAATAGTATACAAAGAACCATTCGCAACTATTCATAACAGATTTCTCTTTTTTGCTTTTTGATGTATGTTTCGAATTTTAATCTGAATTTTTTAAGGATTATCTTAATATGTACTATAAATATGTATGATTTTTTTCAGATTTTTTAATAATGTTTAAATATAAATTTAGGCCGCAAGTCATACGGTGACATGCAAAGGTGCATGTCAGCTGATCCCTGTCCCCCGGAGCTGTAGCCGAGTCGCCGGTGCAGTGCGCATGCGTGCTGTGCTCTGCTGACCAGCGCCCCACAGTCGCGCCCGCGCGCACGTACTACGTTCTGCACGAGGTCAATGTTTTCGACTCCGATCAACCCTCTGCTCTCCCCGGTTGGTTTGGCACCACGGGCCTACGTACGTGAGCCCACCCTCCACAAACGCTAGCATCGAGTCAAACACCTTATCTTATCCGATCCATTTTTCATAATCACGCCTATCACCTGGATCTTAAGATATTCAGGCCACTCGTACTCCTAGATAATTTCGCAGGATCTAAACGGCAATCGAAGGCATTCGCTTTTCTTCTCATGGTTTTTTTTTTCAGATTAAAAAGAAAAGTACTCTCTACGATAACGATCGCCCTCTGGGCTCTGGCTTTGCCTGTACGCTCCCGCTTCCCTGTCATGCACCACCACACGCCAAGCGCCCAAGCCACGACCGCGTGGCAAAGGAGAACCCGAGCCATGGAAAGTGCAGCAGCGGCAACAGTCTCATGTGCTTGAGTTTATCGAGCGAAGCGAAGGCTCGTTGTCTGTGTCGACTGTCTACGCAGCAGTGAAAGGTCGGCGGCTACGAATCATGTCAAATTTAGCTCAGCTGTTTGCTTGCTTGCCCGACAGGATTGGACCGTGAACACATGCCTCCTACATATGCGTTGCACTCCTCCCCGGCTCCTCTTCGATGGTGATGATGACGGCGACGGGTGTGTTGGATTTGATTCTCTGCCGGCGCTTGCCTTTCTAGGTCCCTCCTAGGTTGCCAAAGGTTCAAGTCCCAAACAAACCAAAAATCAGAAGGTGTCTGTACTTTCTGCCGCTTCGTTGTTCCAACATCAATCAAAGCAAATGGCTAGTAGGAGAGTGTGGTTACAATGATCGATGCTGTTTGGAGTGTGTCACGAACGAGGGTTTGGAACTATGGGTGTGTTTGGTTCTTGGCTATGCTTGCCCTGCCAAGTCTTTAGCTGCGGCTAAAATCTTGGTTGCTCGTAATTTGGCCAATATATTGGTAAAAGCAAGTGAAGTAGATTGAGCAAAGAGTCGTTGACATGCCAACCAATTACTTCCTCCGTAGAGAAATATAAGGACGTTTTTTAGTGATCTAAACGCTTTTATATTTTTTTTACGGAGGGGGTATCAAACGTCAAAGCAAAGAGCAATTTTTCTTTTCATCTCCCAACATAATTTTCACCCAGTTTATAACATTTTTTGTTCTTAAATAAAAGAGAAAGAAAGCGTTTTCCAAAAAAAAGGTATCCAAACATGTGTTCAACTCTCTGGAGTATACTTCTCTTTGAGACCATATATTCATTCTCTCTCTCTCTTTTTTTGCGAAAAAGATTTATACCTATTATAAAATCTATCAAAATTATAAGTCATCTCAAACATAATAAAAATTACATCAAGGTGTCCAAACCATGCACGATCGCTACCGCCACCAGAACGAGTCGTCGAAACGTCGCTCCCCTACCGGAGCTGGCTTGACCTTATTGATAACAACCGGGAAGTCTTCATGCACATGCCCCCAAGAATCAGCACCCTTGAAGTGTAATTGTCAACGCTAATATGGCCTTCTCTGGCCGATAAAAGGGACTTCCGAAACCTCCCCTAGGGAAATCCCCATTAGATCATTTGAAGCTCTCTATGCCCATTATAAACAGAAGAGCTCTCTCTCTCTCTCTCTCTCTCTCAACACACAACCAAGAACACACAAGCAGAAGCAGAGTATTACACCGAGGGACGAAGCTAGAAAAAAAAGTATGACGGGATCATATATTTGGCAGTGGGTTCATCCTTCTATAAATGTTGGTGATTAGTATCAGACTAGTGAAGGATTTTCAAATTTCATTGGGGTCAATTGACCCCAATGCTAATAAGGCGGCTCCGTTCCTGATCACACCTCGTGGTACCCTGAACCTTGGTAAATTACCTCTGCGATGAGAAGTGACTTAAGTGTTTTGAACCCTAGCCGAACAATCTAGGAGTGCTCTCTAAACTTCGGTCTCGATTATCACCCGTCAACAGGCACCTTATACCATGCACACAAACTAACTGAAAACGACACCTCCGAAGCTAGTCAACCTCCCACTAGCATCGTACACAAGAGGTCGTGACCGCTATTAGGAGGGCGGGGGCTCTTAGGCACGTATGAAGAAGCAAGCATCCCACGAGACAATGAGTCATAAGCTTCACATGGCAGGCCGCCGACCAACATCGATGGCCACGTTGTCCTTGTATGACAACAAAGATAATGCCCTCGACCCCGTTGAAGCTTTGGGGGTGCCGCCCCGACTTTCCACCCTCGACACCACCTTCCGAGGTCGTCACCCTGACCTACCGGCGCCCACCCTCAAGCTACAGTGTTGCACAACCCGACTACATCCATCACGAGGCGCACTTCTTAATTGAGTCAGTGTTTTGCCAAAATCCAAACCTTTTGCTTGGGTGAATAATTGATGAGAATAAAGTAGTTGGCTATTTTTTCGATAGAAGGTAATATATTAATATCAAAACAATACCAATTACTTATGGCCTCTGCACTGCCACAATTTCAAGATCTAATCAAGACATCGAGGATGCACACAACCAAATACGATAAAATAAGAAGGAAAGTGAAGAAAGCCGACACGGGCTAACGACTTGCGACTGACCAACAACAACTGTCGGTGAATCTTGGTGATGTGTAATCAGAACTGACGGTGAATTTTTTTTCTGAATGCACACACGAGCGATTTCTAAAGACATGTTGTTATAGTGGTGGCCTATTATTATTGGAGGGTCCCCTTTGTTCCTTCGCCACAAGCTGCGAATTCAAAACGAAGGAACAAACATTGTGTCAAAAGGTAGGGCCAGGAGCTGTTGGTACTTGGTAGGTGTTGACTTGGGGATAACTCTCCGAAATCAGAACTGGCAATCCAGAGTTCTACTACACCTCAGTTCTTTTACAGAAGTTCTTCTGCGTTTCTACTGGTTAGCGGCACTGTTCTCCTCTGCAGTTTCTTTTTTGCTTGCCTTTCTCTGTGGACTTGACACCACATTCAATTAGGACATGTACAATGGCGGCATATGGATACATATGTCCCATGACAAAAATTAATTTGAGGTATCTATATTTTTTTTTCTCTCTAATGCAAGCTATCATTAGTGGGCCTCATTAAGAAGTAGAAAATAAAAATTTAGTACATATGCATCTCTACTTTTCACTCAACCTTTTCAGCTTTTGTCACCGGACCACACTTTTTCTCTCAATCACCCGCCTCCTAGAAAGGATCCCGCTTCCCTATCCGATCCTACTTTACGTCATATCCGATTCTATATGGCATGCGAGGTATCACCTTAAGGCTACGCATTGTACATGCCCTTGTGCCTAATGCCTACCCACATGGCCACAACTGCTTAATTTCCTGTGAGAAAACAAGAGATTAGCACCGTTCATGATGATGTCTCGCTCTCATGTCTAATCATCGGTACATAAATTCCTCCAACACGAGGATTATCATCATCCATGGTTTTGGACAGGTCTCAATAGACAAGTTTTAGGGCTTAGACAGACAAATCTTAGACAAGATCGAATTAGATGCTCTCCAGATAGAGGTAGCGAAACATCGCCCTTGTAACATAGTTTATCATCATTATCAATATCAATCGAGCAAGATGTCGGCTTCTATCTCCTTCGTGAGGAGGCGAACCTAGGTAAAATATCGCGTCTTTCGTCCCGTTAAACCCCATTCAAGCTACCACTTGCGTTGGCCTCACGACGAAGTCTTCATGGTAGGACATCTGTCGTGACAAAACCACAACAAGGCGCAGTTGTCACCATTCGTATAAATCCCCATTATATTATTTGGAGCTCCCTATGCCCATTGTAAACAGAAGAGCTCTCTCTCTCTCTCTCTCTCTCTCTCTCTCTCTCTCTCTCTCACTACAGAAGCAAGAACACACAAAGCAGAAGCAGAGTATTACACCGAGGACGAAGCTAGGAAAAAAAGTATGACGGGGTCATGTATTTGGCAGTGGGTTCATCCTTCTATAAATGTGAGTTATTAGTACCAAATCAGTGAAGGATTTTCAAATTTCATTGGGGTCAACTGACTCCAATGCCAATAAAGCAGCTCTGTCCCTGATTACACCTCGTGGTGCCCTGAACCTTGGTAAATTACCTTTGCGTCTGAGAAGTGACTTAACTGTTTTGACCCCTCGCCGAACAATCTAGGAGTACTCTTTGAACTCCAATCTCGATGATCACCCGTCGACACGCACCTTATACCATGCACACAAACTAACAGAAAACAACAACACCGAAGCTACTCAACCTCCCACTAGCATCGTACACAAGCGATCGTGACCACTATTAGGAGAGCGGGGACTCTTAGGCGCGGATGAAGAAGCAAGCATCCCATGAGACAACGCGTCATAAGCTTCCCATGGCAGGCCGCCGACCAACATCGATGGCCACGTTGTCCTCGCATGACAACAAAAATAATGCCCTCATACCTGTCGAAGTTTTGCGGATGTCGCCCCGACTTTCCACCCTCGACATCACCTTCCGAGGTCATCACCCTGACCTACCGGCGCCCACCCTCAAGCTACAGTGTTGCACAACCTGACTACATCCATCACGAGGCGTACTTCTTAATTGAGTCGGTGCTTCACCGAAATCCAAACCTTTGCCTGGGTGAATAATTGATGACAAAATAAACTAGTGGGCTAATTTTTTCAATCGAAGATAGTATATTAATATCAAGACAAAACGATAAAATTAGAAGGAAAAATAAAGAAGGCCGACATGGGCCAACGACTTGCGACTGACCAGCAACAACCGACGGTGAATCTTAGTGATGTGTAATCAGAACTGACGGTGATTTTTTCTTTCTAAAGACGTGTTGTTATAGCGGTGGCCTATCATTATTGGAGGCCCCCCTTTGTTCCTTCGCCAGAAGCTGCGGATTCAAAACGAACGAACAGACATTGTGTCAAAAGGTAGGGCCGGGAGCTGTTGGTAGGTGTTGACTTGGGATAACCCTCTCATCAATCTGAACTGGGCAATCCAGAGTTCTGCACCTCAGTTCTTTTAAAGTTCTTCTGCACTTCTACTGGTACGCGGCACTATTCCCGTCAGCAGTCGTGTTTCTTTTTTGTTTGCCCTTTCTCTTTGGACTTGACACCACCTTTAAATTTTAATTATGCCTAACGGCTAATGCCTACCCACATGGCCACAGCTGCTTAATTTCCCGTGAGAAAACAAGAGATTAGCACCGTTCATGATGTCTGCTCCAACACGAGGTACATAAATTCCTCCAACACGAGGATTATCACCATCGATGGTGTCTGCTCCGGTAGAGTACATTCCGGGTACTACCTTCGTCTTTGTTTATTAGTCTCTTATGTAATTTATGCTAAATTTTGATTAAAGATCTAACAGATAAAATCAAACAAAAATTATATCATTGCATTCGTATTTGAACATAGTTTTCAATGATATAATTTTGTGATATGCATGAACTTTTTGTTAGTTAATTTATGATTAAAATTTGGCATAGATTACAATGAAGACCAATAAGCAGCGTATCTTTCTTCCACCGAGTGGTGTTCAGTTAATAAACACTTAAACTCCACAGTCCCAACCAATCAACCGACAATTCCACGATTGAAATCCAGGCCAGAGAAAATTACTACTCGCTACTTGTCCAGTTGATGAGAAGAAAGAGAATCTTTGCAAGAAAAGCTCAGATGAGAATCTTGGGAGAGGCAGATGGGTGATGCGCCTGCTTGCATCATGCAACGAGCAAGTCTCTACGCTACCACCAGTAACAAACACATCAACACCTCAGCTCATCTCAGCTAGCTCTAAGGCTCTGATCATGCCGGTTACTAGCATCCAACCCCCATCAGTTTTAAACTCTGGGAATGTCAGATCCGCCAGCTTATCTTAACCCGGATTATTCCGCGGTGGCGATGCGGCGAGCTCGACGAAACAGTTGTGACAGTTCGCAGTGTACCTGAAACCATTATACTACGCCCGGGAACAGCTCAGGGCGTCAGCAGCTTGCTGCCGAGCCCGATCGATCCATCCACCCAGCATCCCATCGCATGCACGCAGCATCACGCTCACACACCCCGACGGAATCCCGCAACAGTGTCCCCATGTTGCCGCGCTGCGTCCTCCCTGGTTTCTCATTAGATTAATCGACAATATACGTGTGCCGATGCAGGGTTTGGTCGCCTAATCGCGCATGGAATTAGCAGACAGCCCTTGCAAAACGAGAGATTCAAGGTGTGATTGAGTTCTTGGGCAAAATTTGCAAAGAATTTGCGAGTTGCATGTGCTGCGTAGGTACATAGCTTATCTACACTTGTATGAGAACCTTTGTGGTGATTCACACACGAAGAAAGAAAGAATACAGATCGAGGAGGGCGAACCAAGCGGGAGCAAACGAATGAAACTGTTCTCTTTCCTTCTTTTTTCTTCTACTGCCAAAGTGGCCAGCATGCCATGCATGTGCGCGCGGGAGAGCGAGCTGCGTCGTCGGCCGTCAGTTGGCGGCGGCGGTGGCGCTCCGGCCGCGGTTGGAGTTCGACGAGGAGTAGCTGCTGAGCTTGCGGCTGATGGAGTGGATGGCCGGGTTGGACCGGAAGTAGCCGAAGAGGCTGTTGCGGTGGAACGGCAGCGGCGTCGTCGTCCTCCGCCGCATCTCCTCGGCCGCCGCCCGGCTCACCGTGTACGGCGCCATGTCGCTGGCCGACGCCGCCGAGCCCCGCCCCTTCCGCATCGACGCGTCGCCGCCGCTCTTGAGCATGCTGTACTTGAGCAGCGGGTCCTTGCCGGCGGTGGCGCGGCCCTCCGACGCGCTGCGGAACAGGAACAGGTCCTTGAGCCGCCACTTCCGGCTGCCGCTCCCGCACCCGCGCATCAGGGAGGCGGCGCCGCGCGGGGAGGGTGGGGAGGAGCAGAACTCGTCGTCGATCGGGTCGCCCCTGTACGGGGAGAGAGACCGCGTGGCCCTCCGGCTCCGGGACGACACGCCCGACGAGGACGACGCGGGGGCCGGCCGGCCGGACCTGCCCCTCGTCTGGCCCTGATCGGCCGACGCCTCAGCCCGATCCCCTGCGCCGCCGCCGCGCACCGCGGACATCGTCCTCGCTCTTCTCGGCGACCGGGGGGAGACGGAGAGGGAGGCGTGGTCCTCGTCGGCGAGCAGGCCGCCGCTGCAGCGGGGGCCGTTAAGCGGCCGGATCCTGCCGCCCTCGAACAGCTCGTCGGCGGCGGCGAGGATGGGCGTGGACTCCCTGAGCTGGCCGCTGAACCCGAAGGCGAAGTCGAACGTCCCGGCGTCGCCCTGCTCGTCCGCGGCGTAGCTGCTGGCCCTGGACGGGCTGGTGGGGGCGCTGGAGAAGAAGTAGCAGTAGCTAGGTAAATGGCTGCCGCCGCCGCCGCCCATGGCAGCCGCGGTTCTTGGGCTGCACGGCGCGCTCGGCGCCATGACAGGAACCGCCACCTCCATATCTCTCTCTCTAGCTACGGCTCCTCCGCCACACCTCTCTCCTCACTCCCCGCCCCTGCTCCTCTCCTCTTCTTCTGCTACACTTCTTTAAAGATAGATGCCTCCGGATTTTGCTTATGTAGGTGTCCGGAGATGGAGATTGGAGAGGGAGAGGGAGAGAGGAAGGTAGGAGGAAGCTGGATCGATCGTAGGGGGTGGGGGAATGGTTGAAGGGAGAGTGGGGGGAGGGTACGTTAAAAGCCGTCGCCGAGACATCGACCATGTGGTCTTATGCGCAACTTGCTCGTTTTCAATTCGATTGACATCAACAGTTCGTTAGAGAATTAGCTGCTTGGAGGTTTGAAAATAACACGCTCTTTTTGTTCCCGTGCATGCAGCCGCGAGCACGGTAAAGAGACCGCATGAATTGGTTGGTGAATGTGTGTGTAGCGAGAGGAATGGTATTTGTTTTAGTGATCATACAAAACCGTTTGGAATAAGCGGGTAACTATCTTAAAAAAAACAATCAGCAACTCAAAAAAATTAGTGAAAGGTAAATAAAAATTTAGAGAGATTAAGGGTTCAAAATTTGCCTCCTCAAAATTTGTTGTTCTTTTTTATGACACCCGGGAGAATCCAGGCCACTTAGGGATGCAAGTGGACGCATCCGCGTCGCCGCGAGGCCCTAAGTACACTAATCTTTGTCACTTTGATTTTTCATGCCAGGCTTAATTCACGTGACGCCATCCGCTTGCATGTCGAAAACCACTGTCTAATGTTGAATGAAATGAAAAAACTATTGCAAAGAAATATCTTCTTAAGCTTCTAGCCTAGTAGAACACATACCGAAAGCAAAGGGCCGCTATAAGATTTATTAAAGTTGGTGAAGAAAATACCAAATTTCTGCAATCAAAGGAAGCAATGAAATACAGTAGAAATCATATTGCAACGCTTTAAGATGAGCAAGGCAAAGAACACAAAGAACGTTAGACCAAAACAACAATCTTATGCATAGCTTTCAAATAGAGGCATGGTAGTGTGAAAAATGCCAACGGAGGCCGAGCTCCAGTGAGCTCGTTTTCAATTTTTATTTTTTTGGAGCGCGAAAAATTCCATATTTATTTTTTGAACACACATGCACATGTATACTATGTATATGCAAAATTTCACAGTATTATACGTTTACATGTGGCGTACACGAAAAAGACAAATACACATTTTTTAATGGGCCTTTTATTTTTGTTATTGGGCCAGAAATTTGTTATTTTTGTACAGCCTACAAATCACAACATTGTTTCGACGAAATTTGACACATTCTTGCGGAATACATAAAAGTTTTCATGGTATTATTTTCAGATTTTTCTGGAACTTTTAAATACGCTTTTTGATTTTTTTTTCAAAATACCGAGCTCACTGGAGCTCGGCCTCCAAAAATCCGCACTCCATGGTAGTGTCCCTACATATAACTTTTTCAGCTTGGACTTATTGATTACTAGACATAATGATCTTCAAGCTCTAAAAGAACCTTCCTCCAAAGAGAAAACGGATGCAGTGATCAAGGAACTCCCCTTGATAAACCTCCAGGCCCTAATGGCTTCAATCTGATTTCATCAAACACTATTGGGATATAACTTCTCCAAAATTTTACAAGCTCATTGCACCGACAAAATTAATTCATCTTACATCACTTTGACTCCTAAGAAAGGTTCTCCTGCTACTGCCAATGATTTTAGGCATATTTCTCTGCTGAAATGCACACTAAATGGCATTGTCAAGTCGTTGGCCAAAAGAATGCAAAAAATTGTGTTGAAGCTGGCACACACAAATCAATATGGATTCACTAATTCAAGATTACTTGGTCTGGGCATATGGATACATCCATCTATGTCATTAGTCAAAGAAGGATGTTGTGATTCTAAAACTAGATTTTAAAGAAATTCTTACTGCTAGAGGATTTGGACCTAGATGAATGACATGGCTAGACATGATATACTCCTTCGGTTTTTCCTCTCTTATGATAAAAGGGGTGTATGGGAAACAATTTTTATGCAAGAAAGTTGTCAGTCAGGGTGGCCCTTTATCCCCTCTAATATATTTGCTAGTTGTTGATATCCCTCAATCGATTCTAAATGAGGCAATGTAACAAACTTGATTTTGCCCCCCCCCCCCAACACAAATACCAGCACAGAATTCCCAATAATTCAGTATGCAGATGATATGGTTCTAGTTATGTCAGCCCGCTATACATAATTACAACAACCTAGGAATCTCCTTCTGTATTGCTCTGTTTACACTGGTCTCAAAGTGAATTATGAAAAACCTATCATGGGACCAATCAATATTCTAGTAAATCCACCTGAGGCCGGTGAATCGTCCTAGCCACCCAAGAAGCTTGCTGAAGTCTTGTAGTAATTTGATATGCAACTCCAGAAGCTGAGATCCGATAAGAGGAAGAAGAAAGAGGATGGCAACCGTGAAAGCCATCTTCATATTCCTCTGATCACCAGGAACCACATCGGGATCTATGCACCTTCTTGTACTCTTGCCATGGTTGCATTAAAAAGACGAACGAACGGCTCCTGATCCAGCCAGATATTGCGTTCCCACTGTATTATCGAGAGGGAGCTCGAGCCCTTGCTGATACGTCTCCAACGTATCTATAATTTTTGATTGTTCCATGCTATTATATTATCTATTTTGGATGTTTAATGGGCTTTAATATGCCTTTTTATATTATTTTTGGGACTAACCTACTAACCAAAGGCCCAGTGCAAACTGCTGTTTTTTTGTCTATTTCAGTGTTTCGTAGAAAAGGAATATCCAACGGAATCCAAATGGGATGAAACCTTCGGGAGAGTTATTTTTGGAACAAACGCAATCTAGGAGACTTGGAGTGGACATCAAGGAAGAAACAAGGCGGCCACGAGGTAGGAGGGCGCGCCCAGGGTGGGTAGGCGCGCCTCCCATCCTCGTGGGCCCCTCGTGGCTCCACCGACCTACTTCTTTCTCCTATATATACTCATATACCCCGAAAATATCCGAGAGCACCACAACACCCTATTTCCACCACCGCAACCTTCTGTACCCGTGAGATCCCATCTTGGGGCCTTTTCCGGCGCTCCGCCAGAGGGGGAATCGATCACGGAGGGCTTCTACATCAACACCATAGCCTCTCCGATGATGTGTGAGTAGTTTACCAAAGACCTTCGGGTCCATAATTATTAGCTAGATGGCTTCTTCTCTCTCTTTGGATCTCAATATAAAGTTCTCCTCGATTCTCTTGGAGATCTATTCGATGTAATTCTTTTTGCGGTATGTTTCTCGAGATCCGATGAATTGTGGGTTTATGATCAAGATTATCTATGAACAATATTTGATTCTTCTGTGAATTCTTTTATGCATGATTTAATATCTTTGCAAGTCTCTTCGAATTATCAGTTTGGTTTGGCCTACTAGATTGATCTTTCTTGCAATGGGTGAAGTGCTTAGCTTTGGTTCAATCTTGCGGTGTCCTTTGATACGTCTCCAACGTATCTATAATTTATGAAGTATTCATACTATTATATTATCAACCTTGGATGTTTTATATGCATTTATATGCTATTTTATATGATTTTTGGGACTAACCTATTAACCTAGAGCCTAGTGCCAGCTTCTATTTTTCCTTGTTTTAGAGTATCGCAGAAAAGGAAACCAAACGGAGTCCAATTGACCTGAAACTTGACGGAGCTTATTTTTGGACCAGAAGAAGGCCATGGAGTAAAAGAGTTGGGCCAGAAGAGTCCCGGGCTGCCCACGAGGGTGGGAGGCGCCCCCCTGGGCGCGCCCCCTACCTCATGGACAGCCCGGAGACCCCCCTGACTTGTTCTCGACACCAAAACCCTTTATATATACAGAAACCTCCAGAAATTAACCTAGACCAGAAGTTCCGCCGCCGCAAGCCTCTATAGCCACGAGAAATCAATGTAGGCCCCTCCGGCCCTGCCGGAGGGGGCCATCATCATCGGAGGCTATGGAGGAGGATCTCGGAGGGGCCATCATCACCATGAAGGCCAAGGACCAGAGGGAGAACCTCTCTCCATCTAGGGGAAGGCCATGGAGGAGGAAGCACAAGGGGGAGAGTCTCTCCTCCTCTCTCTCGGTGGTACCGGAGTGCCATCGGGAGGGGAATCATCGTCGCGGTGATCGTCTTCATCAACATCATCATCCTCATCTCTTTTACGCGGTCCACTCTCCCGCACCCCGCTGTAATCCCTACTTAAATACGGTGCTTTATGCCACATATTATGATCCAATGATGTGTTGCCATCCTATGATGCTTTGAGTAGATATCCTTTGTCTTTGGGTTGATTGATGATCTAGATTGGTATGAGTTGTATGTTTTACTTTGGTGCTGTCCTATGGTACCCTTCGTGTCGCGCAAGCGTGAGGGATTGCCGCTGTAGGGTGTTGCAATATGTCCATGATTTGCTTATTGTCTGCGTTGCGTGAGTGACTGAAATACAAACACGGATAAACGGGACACGACGTATGGGAATAAAGAGGACTTGATACTTTAATGTTATGGTTAGGTTTTACCTTAATGATCTTTAGTAGTTGCAGATACTTGCTAGAGTTCCAATCATAAGTGCATATGATCCAAGAAGAGAAAGTATGTTAGCTTACGCCTCTCCCTCATATGAAACTGCAATAGTGATTATCGGTCTTGTTAACAATTGCCTAGGACAATTCCGCACACCGATCCATCATTATTCCACACTCGCTATTTATAATATTTAGTAATATATTCTAACTTTATGATAACAGCACCTACTTTAATATTTTAGCTCTCCCATATAATACAACATTATCCACTTCATACCCACAACGTAGTTTTATTTCTCGTTTCTAGTTGTAAGCAAATGTTCGATGTACGTAGAGTGGTATCAGTGGTAGATGGGGCTTGAGAGAATATTGATCTTACCTTTAGCTCCTTGTGGATTCGACACTCCATACTTATCACTTCCACCTTTGGAAATTGCTACGATGATTCCCTGCACTTGGGGATTATCGTCCTTTCCCAGTGACAGCAGGAGCAACAAGGCACTTATTGTATTGTTGCCATTGAGGATAAAAAGATGGGGTTTATATCATATTGCTTGAGTTTATCCCTCTACATCATGTCATCTTGCCTAATGCGTTACTCTATTCTTATGAACTTAATACTTTAGATGCATGCTGGATAGCGGTCGATGTGTGGAGTAATAGTAGTAGATGCAGAATCGTTTCGGTCTACTTGTCGCGGACGTGATGCCTATATACATGATCATGCCTAGATATTCTCATAATTATGCACTTTTCTATCAATTGCTCGACAGTAATTTGTTCATCCACCGTAGAATTTGCTATCTTGAGAGAAGCCACTAGTGAAACCTATGGCCCCCGGGTCTATCTTCCATCATATTATTTTCCTATCTACTTGCTATTTTTGATGCTTTTTATTTTGCAATCTTTACTTTCCAATCTATACAACAAAAATACCAAAAATATTTATCTTATTATCTTTATCAGATCTCACTTTTGCAAGTGGCCGTGAAGCGATTGACAACCCCTTTATCGCGTTGGTTGCAAGGTTCTTGATTGTTTGTGCAGGTACGAGAGACTTGCGTGTAGCTTCCTACTGGATTGATACCTTGGTTCTCAAAAACTGAGGGAAATACTTTACGCTACTTTGCTGCATCACCCTTTTCTCTTGAAGGAAAAACCAACGCATGCTCAAGAGGTAGCACTTGCTAACCCCCACCGCCGGCCTCCACCATGGAGATGCCAGTCGCTGTCAAGGCAAGTCCTAACACAACTAAACTATATCTACTATGAACAGGAAAATCACAAGCTCCTCTACCTGGCCATCGTCGGCCAACAACGCAGTCGGACAAGGTATGGTATTGGGCCTGGGTGCCCTGTGAAGCTCTCAAGCTAACGGGGGAGGAGAGAGGGGGGGGGGGATTCGGTAACACGGTCGAGAGTAGTAAAACGATTGCATCAGTGATCACCTCTCCTCGACCTAGTGATGCTAATTGGATCTTGACGCATACTTAAGGCAGAGCCCTGGAGGGTTCAATACACAGTGATGTTGGATCTCAAGAATAAACCACAATAAGGGTCCATATGCAACCATGGATGAAGCTCTCAGAGAAAGGAGTCGCTAAAAAGACAATGTCGAGGCCAATAGTTGAGAAAGAGTTATTGGCCCACCAAATTGGAGATATTTGCATGATTGTCACCACCGAGTCGAAATAGAGAGATTCCGTACGTTGATGATTCCCAAGATTAGAGATTTTGAGCTCGGTATTTGCGGGCTACATGGAATCCACCCCCCCTCCTCCAATTTAGAATTTGGCCCTTTGCCACTTAGACTTGTGAACTGGTTAGTGGTGTAAGAAATTTAGTGTCGATCAATATAAGATTGCATGGATTTCATAGTTAATTACTGCATGGGACGTGGACGAAATGCCTCTCTCTGATACCATACCGAGTTGCTCGTACCAATTAACTCTTCTTTGGATTAATGTATCTCGTGAAAGAAATTCATCTTCCCACATCTCTTTTTTGTGAAATACCCAAATCTATTATAAAAGTTCACTTGAAGCACAAAATACATCAAACATAATAAAAATTACATCAAGGTGTGTTGACCACCGAAGAACCACTACCGTCGCGAGAACGAGCCGCTAACGTCGCTCTTATACCGCAGCCTCTCTGAAGTTGTTGATGACAAATCGAGAATTCTTCGTGCACGTGCCACTAAGGACTAGTACCCTGGATCCGTTGTCGCCGCCGTTGAACCCTTGAAACGGTTGAAGCACGCATGGCAAGAGACTTCAACCTTGCTGCTCAAAGAAGACTGCATGAATCTACATCGGAGTCCTGTTGGTTCCGCGCCGGTGGACGAATTTGAGTTGGATCGAAGTCCGGAAGACCAACTTGAAGATAAAGCGTCGGCATCCGTCCAAGTGCCGAGCCCCGCAAGGTAAAAAAATCTAACCTCAACTACTAGCCGGAGCCGAGCCACCGGGATTTCCCTCCCCGCCCCTAGCCGCCAGAGCGACACGCAGAGGGAAGGAGTATCCACGAATTGGCCGGTGAAGTTTGAACGGGAGAAAAACTTTACCCTGGCCGCTTTATGGCGAGGGGAAAATAGGTCTGGTGTGTCATAGAGACGTAGAGTATATTTTGTGCCCGTGCAACAACATACACACACACACATATTTTGCACATTATAAATAGGACGCCGATAAGTGCCACACGTGTGGGCGTTAGGGAGTCCGCCCACACATTTTGTGTGGTGTATATGACGAACAGCCCACACATCTACGTGTGGGCAAAACAATTAGCGCCCACACGCCTCTTTTCCCCTCCTGATCCCTCTTACACGCGTGCGTGTGGGCGAAGTTGATAACGCCCACACGCCCGTATTCAGGGCTCGTACCTCCTGGTCCCGCACGCCACGCGTGACGGTCACCGCGCGCCCGCAGTTGCCATGGTCCAGACCCTCGTCCATGCTCGTTTAATTGCAGTTGCCATGTCGCTGAACTACGGTTGCCATGTCGGACAACTGCAGTTGCCATGGTTGCTCAACTGCAGTTGCCATGTATGGTCTGATTTAATGTAGTTGCCATGATTTCATAACTTTAGGAGTTGCCACATACTAACACTAGGCAGTTGAGAGAGTTGCCATGTGCTCACAAGCATGCTAGGGCAGTTGCCATGTAAAAAGGAAGAGTTGCCATCTGCTTACGTGCACGTTAGGGCAGTTGCCATGTACCATGCAAAAACATATGGCAACTCGATAAAAAAGAGTTGCCATCTGCTTACGTGCACACTAGGCAGTTGCCGTATACCCTGCAAAACACATGGCAAACTCGGGTAAAAAAAAGAGTTGCCACCTGCTTATAAAAGCACACTAGAGGCAGTTGCCATGTGCAGTGCAAAAACACATGGCAACTAGCAGCTTGGGTATGGGAGAGGAGAAGGGCGTGTGGGCAAGATGCAAAACGCCCACACACTAGCTCTTGTGTGTGCGTGCGAAGTGACGTGTGGGCGAACTGCTGAACGCCCACACACCAGCCCCTCCTGTGTGGTGAAACGGCCGTGTGGACGACCGGCTGAACGCCCACACACCAGGCCAGTCCTACGTGGCACTAGAAACATGCCAAGATTCGTGTGCTCACGAACGGACGCGGATCCACGCGTGTGGGCGAGAACGGACGCGGATCCACGCGTGTGAGCGAGATGCAAACGCCCACACGTGTAGGCGTTAACATTTCCGTATAAATATTGTAATAATGGAATGTATAATTCAGCTTTTCCGAAGCGAGGAACTCTGCAGCGCCAAAGGCGGCAGCTAATCACCACCACCGATTAATTAACGACGAGTTGGCGACTAGCGACTGCCGAGTTAGTGAGCGAGAGGAGAGGAGATGGATGAAGCAACGGCGATCACGTGGAGGATTCGGCGAGGAAAGTGGTCGAATTCTGCCGTCGAGGCGTCGATCGTGGACATTTCTTTTTGACGCCGAGAGCGGTGGGTGGATTTTATGGCGATGGCGACCCGGGGGCTGCTGTCACGGCGGACGGCGATCGAGCCCCTGAAAAAGCCCCGGTGTTCTAGAATCCGTTGAAGAGTTGGAGGTTTCGGCACACCGCACAAGCTCTTGATCGGGTCGGGTTCTGTGCTGACATGCATACATGTCGCCGTTTTGTGGGAAGATCACAGCTGTTCCAGAAAACGGCAGAGCGTCTAGGGAGCATATCCACAGCTGACGAACGGGAACAGTCGCACGTACGTGTCTCATTTTTTCGTTGGTCGAGGTTATTATTATCCGTATATGTGGATCGATGCAGGAGGCGAGTGCTGGTAGAGAAAACGAACACCTTCACACCGTTCTGTCTTGTATCTAGAAGCAGAACGAGTCGTGACGTGGACCGGATCGGTTTGCTGCAGTGAAACCGGAACGGATGTATCGCGTGTGTCCGTGTGATTGTGTGAGGCGGCTTTCATTTCATGTCGATGAACGAACGAACGGTGTTGCTTTTGAATTAGGTGACCTAATAACTCGCGCTTGCAAGGTGTGCAAAACATCTTTTTCTAAACCTTTGAGGTACCGCACGGTCGGTCAGTTAATGAGGGGCGGTACAGTTAGCAACTCGCAAATCGCAAGCAAGCAACCCCGGTGCGGCGAGGCTTCGAATTTCAAGGCGGTAGGTGCGCACGCGGTGGCTCGCCGTCGCCGAGCGCGCTGGCCATCCACCGACGTCTACACCCCAGCAGCAGCAACCCTAGCCGTGGGGCGATGCACATGCATGCATGCATGCACGCGTCGCACGGCGGGCGACGTGGCAGTGAAGGAAACCAGACAAAATGACGTGACGCGGGCGGCCCATGCCGTCCTCCCTCCGAGGCGACGTACCTTACGTTACGTAGCTCGTCTCATTCCACGCCCCGTCCGCCCGTGCGGACCGTGCGGCCTGATCTGGCTCGATCGTTCGCCGACGTCCATCAACGGCCTCTTCTGTCTCCTTTCGCTTCTCCTCCTTGGCCATCGACCGCTGGACGTGACTCGTGAGGCGATTCGACGGCCACCAGCCCAACTGTTGCGCGCGTCCGGCTGACTTCCGGGAACGTACGCACGCATGCATCAGTTCGCGGGAAGCCGTGGGACGGACGGATGGACGGGCCTGGGCGAGATCGTTCGTTGGGTCGACGTGGCGTGCAAGGCAGAAAACGGTGACGGATGATGTGATGCGGAAATAGCTGACCTGTAGCCACGGAAGAATTGATGGGAGCGGCCGGCAGCCACGGAGACGTTTGATGATGAGATGTTTCTTTGCTGCACGTTTTCCGTTAAGGAAAAAAAGGAGAGCTTTCAGAGCGCACAGTGCTGCGAGGAAGCCCGTAACGAGGCATCAGTCCTTGTCGTCTTCACGGTGTTTTAACTCCGTCGACTTCTCTCCCGCCGAGAGAGAAAATACTGTCCATTTCAGTTTTAGCCGAATGTTGTGATCTTTTATTCCGAGACAGGAGCATGCCGTCGGCAAACTGGACCCTCCCAACGGATGTCAATTTTCGGATACTGACTGAATCGTTATCGGCTCACGAAGCCTCTCCACACATGGGCAACTCTTCTTATTACTTCCTGCCTAGCTAGTATCCTCCTCTACTTATGGTCTTTCTTTTAAGTTTCCTAAATGGGTTCAAAACATAAAATAAGAGCTCTAAAGTGCTTTCCAAAGTGGAGTAGCATCTTTGGAGCAATAGTTTTTCCCCACGACTTCCACGAATGTGATCCTATGGTCAAAATTTTGCAAGCACTCAAAACATTTCCTATTGTATGCCGTATTTTTTCTCTCCAGATTTTTATGAATTATTTTCATATTTTTCTGATTTTACTGTTCATACAGGCTCATTTGAGCCCGAGCTACATGTCCCACTGCTAATTTTCTTGAGGCAATTTGTTTTCCTTTTTTTAAGAGGATCTTGCGTCAATCTGCTTTTTTTAGACAACTGTGGCAATCTGCTGCTCTTTTTTTATAGCAAAATCAGCTCTTTTTTTGAGACAATGGCAAAATCAGCTTTTTTTTAGGGAAATGGCAAAATCAGCTGTTCCTTTGTCCCCTTCGACGTGAGGCCCACACAGCAAATGGAAATGCAGCCTCAAACAGCAGGCTGGCTAAAGACGAGCCATCCATAGCCCATAACCCCGCTAACGGCCCACATACAGAAACAAAATGGAGGGAAAACTTCAGAAGCGAGGGAAAAACTCTTTCCCGTCCCCCAAACGCGCGCGCCACGCCGACGGAAACCCTGGTCGCGCGAAGCCGGCAATGGTGGAACCACGCGCCGGCGCCGGCGCCGCCGCAGCCCCCTCCCCCGCCGCGACCGTCGCACCCCCCTCCCCCAACCAGGTCCGCCCTCCTCGCCCGCCCTCCTGGTACCACTCGATGGACTCGCCGCCACCGGTTCCGTTGAAATCTCTGCGTTTTGACCTCGCAGGGCACCACCGCCGGCGCGAGGAAGCGGAAGGCCCCGGCGACGGAGAAGGCTCCGAGGAAGCCCCGCAAGCGTCAGGTCTGTACTTCACTGTACCCATCACCCGCCTCCCCGCGGCAATCTTGCTTGGTAGTCTCACTCGTCTGAATATTGTGGCATTGCTTGGTACTCTGATTCGTCTGAATGTCGTGGCATTGCTTGGTAGTCTGATTCGTCTGAATGTCATGGCATTGCTTGGTAGTCTGATTCGTCTGAATGTTGGTAGGTTGAAGAACCGATTCAGATCCCTGTGTACTACGGGTGCAGAAAAGGTGATTTTTCAAGCGTGCACGGCGATGATTTAGTTCAAGATTGCCCAGCCATTTATGCAGAAAACATATGTGCGCACATAATCGGCGAGCTGCCGCTGCAGCCACAGTCGATGTCACTGGTGGATCTACAGCTCTGGGTCTTCAAGCTGTTCAGGCTCCATCCAGAAACACAAGATCTCCATATTAAGGGGTTCCTCAAACAGCGCAAGAATGACCCGTATGACGAAGAGGATCCGGACTGGTATTTGGAGTACTACCAGTGGGACACCCATGAATTTTATTCCAACAAATACTGGAGATCCTTTGCCAACAAATTGAAGAAAAAGAGAAATGTGACACAGAAGTTCATGTTGTACGTGGAATCCTCTGAGATCAGGCACTATGACATATTGCGCAAAGCCATAGGTGATGGTTACTCTCAACAGCTGCCGCTTGTGTTGCCTGGGACAGAAAGCCTGACAAGGTGTGAATTCAGCTTCCGGTACCTTAAGGAACACCTGGCAGTTACTGCTGAGGAAATGGCAGTTTATCTCACTGGTCACAATGGCGAGCATGTTACTCCCGCCGAGGCGTGGAGGGCAAGACAGATGGCTCTGGAGAAGGAATTCGGTACCTTTTATGATTCATACAACTTTGCCCCGAGGTTACTCAAGGAAATAGCACGTAAAAACCCTGGTGGTTTTGTAGACATCAAGGATGCAGAGGTTTCAGGGTGTAAGGATTTTCGAGTCCTCCACCGTATATTTTGGGCGTTTGGACAATGCTTACAGGCCTTCGGTGCCTGTCGCCCTGTGCTGTGCATTAAAGGCGCACCCCTATGCGGGAAATATCAAGGGGTGCTGTTGACAGCTGTAGCATTAGATGCTAATGATTTCTCCATTCCAGTAGCATTTGCCATCGTCGAGTGCGAGACAAAGGAAAGCTGGCTGTGGTTTCTTAGGAATCTGGAGCGAGCAGTGGTTGATCAAGCTGATGTCTGCATTATACACGACTACAAAAAGGAGTTGATCGACGCTGTGGAGGATCTTCTGAATTCCCGTCGACGACAAGGGCTGAAAGCAGAAAGCCGGTGGTGCATGGAACACCTTGCTGAAAACTTCTATGCATATTTTGGCGACAAGAACCTGGTGATGATGTTCAAGAAACTTTGTCAACAGAAGCGACAACATACGTTTGATAAACTCTGGAAGGAGCTCGACGAGTTGACATCCAAATATATGACAGAGAAAGAATTTGGTGCTAGTGAGGAAGTGCAGCAGGGGTCAGTCAAGCATGATGAGGCAGAGCTTCAGGAGCAAAACCCATCCAGCCATACTGATTCAGTGGAGGATGGGAAGGAAGGAGATCATGCCGGTGACAGCAAGGGAAAGATAACAAAGTTCTCTGATTGGATTCGTCTGAAACCAATGGAGAAGTGGTCACTGGTGCATGATAGCAACGGAGCAAGATATGGCATCATGGGCACTGATATAACGGATGTATATAAGAACGATCCTGTATTGAAAGGTATAACTTGCCTTCCACTCAGTGCGATGCTGGAGGTGACATTCCTGCGCTTGGAAGAGTATTTCAAAAACACAAGTGCCGCAGCAAACAAAGCAATAGGCAACCCATCAGTCAGCTTCCCGGAACGTGTCCAGGATGACATGAACTCCAAAATGCAGAAAGCCGAGATGCATCAAGTTCTTGGGGGTGAAGAAGCTCTGAAATTTACGGTGAAGTCGGGGCAGAGGCAGGTTACCGTGAACTTGAAGTCGGAATATACCCACAACATGGATAAGTCTAAAGGATCCACAGCTCGAAAAACTGCTACCTGTTCATGCAACAAGCCGCAGCTGCTTCACAAGCTTTGCTCTCATGTCATTGCCGTCTGTTGTCATATTGGGGTTAGCACTGCTGAATACATGTCCCCATACTACAGCCTGACTTGTCTAGGCAGGACCCGGAGTAAAAAATTCAATGAGTTCTCACGCAACTACAGAAAGAATTTGCCACGCTACTACAGAGATATTAGACCATTCGAGCGTGAAACACCAACTTGGATCCCAGACAAAAGATTGGAGTGTGGTTTTCCTGTTTATCTGTTGTCGGACTGCGCACAAACTGCCGTTGTCGTTGAAGAGCAACAGTGCACAACTGAAGATGAATCAGTTGCAGACAATGAAGCAACAAAGGCACGCTCAGAAGAATCAAGAACCTAGCCAAGTTTGAGTTTCTTTTATCATCTGTGAAACTCCAGGCTGTTCATATTTTGGACCCTTAATATGTGGTGGCTGCTGTGCTTTAAGTTATCCCATGTAAACTCTGAACCTCTAGTATTATTTGCAGTACTTTCCATGCTGTCCTGAAAACTGAAGTTTATGTTTCTGTTACAGTTTGTCACTGAATTTCTTGGCTGGTTTATATTTTCTTGAAGCTCTTGTATGCCAAAATGCTAAATCATCCCAGAAGCCATTACTTGGCTGACGGCGTTTCAGGGAATAACATGCATACCAGTTCAGTTGAGAAAATCGTTGTCAGTAGAAGCAGATTCCAGTTATCTTACGTACGAGTATATATAACAAGCACACATACATGCACTCATAATTAACCAACTGCACAGTAGCAAAGCTTGATCGATTCTCCTGATTTTAGTACACACATTATTCTGCATAATTTGCCATGTCGAAGTTGAAACTAGAGCACACGACTCAAGGTGGTACTAGAGTGCCCACTAGGTGGTACTAAAGTTGAAACCGAGCTAGTTACCAGGCAGAGATCTTCATGCCGAGGTCTTTCTGCGCGAACGCGACGAGATTCTCAATCTCGGCGTCTTCAATGTAGCCGCTCTTGTCCCTGTCGGCGTGGCGGAGGGCTCGGCCAGCCCTGAGGGTGGCGAACCAGCAGCCCCGGCGGCGGATGGCCTGGCGGAGCTCCGCCTTGCTGATCCGGCCGTCGCCGTCCACGTCGAACTGCTTCAGCCACTCCTTGAATTGCTCCAGCGTGGTCCCTCCCGGCCAGAGGAGCCACCTCCGCGCTGCCATGGCCGGCGGTGCTTGCAGGCTCAGAGTCAGCTAGTCCTTGACGACTGTGCTACGCAGGTGCATCGATCATGGATGGTTCGAAGCCTCTCGCGGCTGCAGCTCCTTTTATAGTTGGATCGTTACACCCATGTACGATCTCGTGGCTTTATTCGTTTATATCTGCAGGTTGCGACTTGCGAGGGGGCGGTGCTCTGAATCGTATATCTCATTTCTTGGTGGAGTCCGACCTAGCTGAATTTCAGGCTTGTGTCCAACCTAGTCACTACTCACTACACGGAATGCATGCAAGGCTAGTAAGCGCAAGTGTATGCATGCACTGTTCAACTGTAGATTATATTCCTATATGCTTGCAGCGACCAGAAAGCTTATTAGTTAGCTTGAGAATAAATTTGAAGTCGGGGAAGTAGCAATGTCGTAGGGCCCGTGCATGAAAGAGATTCTCCATGACCGAGCAATCCAAGAAGGAAACATCAGGGAGATTTTACCACAATTGCTTAAGGCCTCTTTTGATTCATAGTGTAGGAAAAATCATAGGAATAGGAAAGTCATAGAAAATGAGATGTCATGTATCTCAAATCCTATGAATACGAATAGGAAAGGAGATGCTTTTTGATTCGCATCATAGGATTTTTTTTCATTGAGTCTAGGCTAATGTTTATTTTCCTATGAAATATGAAGGATAGGAAAAATTCCTTCATAGGAATAGGATTCCATTCCTACAAACCAAAGGGCTCCAAAGGAATTTTTCCTATAAAAATCTTATTCTATGAAATTCCTACAAGATTCCTCTAAACCAAGAGGCCTAAGGCCTCTTTTGGTTCATAGGATAGAATTATCATAGGAATAGGAATTTTGTAGGAAATGAAATGACATGTATCTCAAATCCTATGAGTAGGAATAGGAAACAAGATGTCATTTGGTTGACACCAAAGGAATTTTTCCATTGAGTCTAGACTCTTTTTTATTTTCCTATGAAATGTGGAGGATAGGAACCAAGCCTATGTAGGAATAGGAATCCATTCATATGAACCAAATGGCTCTAAAGGAAAAAATTCTATAAGAATCCTATCCTCTAGAATTCCTATAAAATTCCTCTAAACCAAAGAAGGCCTAAGAATGTTCTTTTTTTTTCTCGATGTCATTTGTCATTTCCATGCCACCTGCCAACACTACTATGGAACGGTCCATCAGTGACGGGTCGTCTCTCATCTCCGAACCGCTTGAGATAGGCCTTCATCTCAGGCAGTGCAAGCCTTGAAAACAGTGGCGAATGAACTGGCCAGGCTTTAATAGGCAAAGATCGCAATGCGAAATGGACAGCCGGGCAAAGATCGCTCTACTCATTAGAGAGTTGAGCGATAGATTTCCTCTCTGTGTTGTATTTCTTCAGTAGTATTGAATTCATGCTTCAGGCAACTCATCCAAAAGTCTGAACTGATGGAGGGCGTTGGCAGGGTCTTGAACTCAAGACCTCTTGGCTAGGATACCATATTGAATTGCATGCTCTAGCCAATGCAAGCAAAAGACAGATTTGATGGAAGAGACTAAGCAGCACATTATACGTCAACACTCCCCTTCACGTGTGGCTCCCTCAGGCCTAAACGTGGACCAAAAGTGGGTTGCAATTTAATTACGTCAGCCGGGTTTTGAACTCAAGACCTCTTGACTTTGATACTATGTAGAAGTGCATGATCTAGCCAATGCAACCAAAAAACCGATCTGATGGAAGGAGGTGGGCAATATATTTCAACAAGTAGGGCTCAATCTCTGACGGTTTTGGCTAAGTCTCTTCATATGGAGATGTGTTCACAGCCCAACTGCCGTCTATAAAGTATAAACCCAAAACCATGTGTGGCCGTTGATCCTAGTTCAATTCTAAACACTCTTGCCTGACGCGTCGCAGATATTTCATTAGGTATTCCCATTCTTGCAACAGCCAGCGAGCTCATTGGCTAGCATGGAAAAATTTCATGTGTGGGAAGTAGCAATGTGGTAGGCCTGTGTGCATGAAAGAGATTCTATATTGACTGACCAATCCATGAAGGACACATCAGGAGATTCTACCGCGGTTGCTCAAGAATGTTCGAAGTTCTTTCCTAAGCTCGGCGATCGCCTTGACCTGGTGGTCCATTAGGAAGGAGAGGAACGATCGCCACCGTTCCTGCTCGGTGTCGGTGGTATTCTGCAAGCTCCAGATTGAAGCTGCACTTTGGTCGGACACTGGAAGGAAAAGAGTCCAGTCACTTGCTGACAGATCACACGCCCTGACTAATTTGCTGTAATGCGTCAACTTTTGCTGCTGTTGGTCCTTGGCTGTTTTTATTTTCTTCAGTTTGTTCCAGCCATGTGATCAACTGTATAACTGTTCTATCCTTTCTTAACGCAATGAAAGCAGCGCATAACTGCATTTCGTCCCGTGTGCCTTCATCTCAGGTGGTGCCCAAAACTGTGCAAGGCGAAGATCATTAGAGTTGTGGATGTGGGCTCATTTCTGATGGATTTCACCTTCATATTGTGCGGTGCCTTTTCAGTATGCAGGAAATAATTGCTCAACCCTACCTCTTGTGAAATACAATGGTATGTTTGGTACGAATAATTCTTGAAGGAGAGTGTATCGTTGTACAGCAGAGTAGCATCGTGAAATAACATTTGTTGATGATACGTCGTCAGGCTCATGTCCTAAGACTTGACAGTTCCGTTGGGACACTTGTGAGAACTTCAGTGGACGACTGAGCTAAAATGCTGGAGGAGCGCGACTAGGCAAAACAAATGTAATCCATCAACAAAAAGATGCAGTATTCATACGCCCCTTCCAAATTTTGGGGTACGGTTACGGCATCGAGCAGTCAAAGGAGACGCGGCCATCCCCAGCAGCCAAGACACGGTTACTTTGCTTCTCTATGTTAGAGGATCCCGTTCCGCAGCGAAGGTCCGCAGTCAAAATGCGCAAGCCACGAGTACAACTTGTATATATTGAGCACTTCATGCAACTTTCAAATCTTACAGCAGACACACTCACAATTAAGCAACTGCATACATAGTAGCAGACGTCGTCGTCGTAACAAACCTTGACAAATTCTCCTGGATTTTTACACATAGTATTATTCAGGAGAAGCTTCCATGTCAAGTTGAACGCATCACACGATACTGGGCATTAGTCTGAGCAGGTAACGCTCTAGCGAGGTAGCTAACGGGCAGAGATGTTCATGCCGAGGTGTTCCCGCGCGAAAGCGACGAGGTTCTCGAGCTCGGCGTCGTCGACATAGCCGTTGTGGTCCCTGTCGGCGCGGCCGGCCCTAACGGTGGCGAACCAGCAGCCCCGGCGGCGGATGGCCTGCCGGAGCTTGGCCTTGCTGATCCGGCCGTCGCCGTTCACGTCGACCCACTTCTTGAATTCCTCCACCGTCCACGCACACGGGGCGCTCCTTATCGGCATGGCCTATACTATTTGGTGTTTAGAACCTCAGAACCAGCTTATCTAGTCCTTGCAGCTGGAGACTGCCGAGCTTCTCGCGGTCGTGCCTCCTTTTATAGTCGATCCGGTCCTGGAAGCATCGCGTGACTTTATAGTTTATTCGTTTCTATCTGCAGGCTGCGAGGGGTGTTGATCAGAATCCGAATCTCGTCTCAGTTATTGGTGGGGGGCGGCAAAGGTAAATTTCAGCCTTGAGCATTCGCATCGATCATTAGTTTAGTCGCTACACTTACCGCGATGCTAGTAATGAGCAAGTGCATATGACATCGTTTGACCCTAACTATTTTGGCTGATTTTTTGGATAAAGGATGGATTTTATTAACTCAAAATAAAGTATCAAGGGGATACAAACACAATGAGCACACACCCGACCTCTGCATAGCTAAGATGCACACAGCCAACACTAACACACATATAAAAAATCACACCGGTAAATAGCAAAGTCATACAAGATCCAAGTTATGCCTTGGTGGCGTAAAAAGAAAAAAGAAAAACTCCAAAGTGATCAAAACAATGATCAACAAGTTACAGCAGCGACCATATCCGCACCAACCATTCTTAACATCACAAGTACAATGAAGAAGTTCTCCAATAGCAACACCTTCAGAAAGGGAACAACACTCAAGTGCCGCCATTGCCGGGTCCAACCGCCGAATGTTAGACCATGGGTTTTCACCCTGGAGATCAAGTCCGAGCAATGCCTTCAACAAGGTAACGACACAAAAACGTCGCCATTGCTAGGTATAACCAATTAGAGTTTGACCTTAGATTTTCACCCCGAAGTTCGAGATCGGTACTTGAGAAGCACCACCAAATCGAAGTCACCATGTAATGTCGCCACCACCTTCCGCAATCCCAGCGGCTATATGCATTTCATGGCCTTGACGTGACTGTCACACAAGTGAAGACCATGTTGGCACTAGCAGGCAACTGAGCCGTGACAAGAGCAGGCAACTATTTTGGCTGATGGGACACGGGCGGCTAATTCATTAGAGCATCTTCAGCTGCGTCCCCAAGAGCCCCCCCCCCCCCCCAAGGCCATTTTTTCGCGTCGGTGCCAAAAAATTGGCCTTGTCGCGCCCTCAGTATCTCATTTATCGCCGGTTTGGGCTGAAATAACAGCCGACGTACCCGAGCCGAACCCAAGCCCCCCGCAGGCGCCTGGGAGGGCCAGCCGAAGCAAAAAGGCGCGTGGGTCCGCTCTGTCGGTGAGACAAAGACCCTTTCCCGACGATCACCCCGCTTTTTCCCCTCCGTTTCCCTCCATCTTCCCCTACTCCCGCCATTCTCCTCCCTCTCCCCTCCATCCGGCCGCCATGCCGCCGAATAAGTACGCCGCCCCTCGCACCGCCACCGATGCCAGCGCCTCCCAGTCGAAGCAGAGGAAGCAGAGGGCGCCGTCGTCCAAGCCCCCGAGCATGTCAAATGCCGACTGGAAGGTGGAGGTTCAGCGCCAGGAGGCTGTCACCACCGACCGGCGGAACAGGCTCAATGCCAAGAAGGCCCGAATAGAGCGGCTCTGGCAGCGGCGACTGCCTTGGCCGAGCAGGCGGATCGCGCGACGGAAAAGGCCGAGGCGTCTCGCGCGGGGATGATGAATCCGCCCGGCGGCCACGGCCCGCACGCCTACAGCCAGCAGAGCGTCGGGTCGCCGGCTGGATTCTCGGCGTCTCCCTGGGGCTGCGCGCCCTCGCCTGGCTATGACGAACAACGCCGTCAAGCTCGACCTGCTCCGGACCAACGTCGCCGCGAAGAAAAGGAACACCGACCTGGCTTTCCTGATGGGGGGGGGGCATGCTCCGTAGCGACGACGAGCAGCTCAAGGCGTGGTACCTGACGGAGCGCGGCCTCATCCTAAACCAGATGCCGTCGACGGCGGCGCCAACTCCCACGCCGACCCCAACGCCGCCAAGCCCGGGAGATGATGCCTCCACGACGCCCAGCACTGAAGCCACGCCGACGCCGATCAGCCCGCGCACGCCGACTCCTCCGACGCTGGAGGCCGATGCCGCCGTTTGATGCATTGCCTACGCGTCATTTTTTTTGCACGTCGAACTTTTATTGATCACCGAACTGTGGCAAGGTGATCACCGATCGCCGGGACTTTTGTGGCGCTGATCCCCGGACTTGTGGCATTTTTCGGGTAGCGAGAACGGACCAAGTTTGAATTTACTATGCCTTGGGGGCGGCACCTGGGGGTGTGGTTGTGACCCAAGTCGTCCCTAGGGCCTAAAAATCGCAGGACGCATGCCCAAAATAGCGCCGGCCTCTGCACTGGGGGGCCGAACGAGTGGAGTTGCTCTTAGATTATATTCATATGCTTCACCATCAAGAAAGTATTCATATGCTTGCAGCAACCGGCCTGTGGCAAGCTCATTAGCTAGCCCTGGGGATAAGTTCAATGTAGAGAAACTAGCATCGTGTGGTAGGGCCCGTGCATGAAAGAGATTCTCCATTGACTCACCAATCCAACAAGGAAACAGCAATCACAGGACGCAGATCTTTTCTCAACTAGATAAGGCCCGACACGTTGGTACGAAAATTTGTAGCTCTTAAATTATATATATGAGAATAATACCTAGAGATAAATGGACGACCGATGCATGTTATATTGACTCGTGACATTCAAGTCCAATTATTCGTTACTGAACAATAAAAAGTAAAAAAAAATATTGATGTAAGAGCGCTTGCATGTGGTGGAAAGTGAAAAGTGGATTGCTTGCATGCATTTGATGATGTGAATGGCTTGCATGTGGATACAAATGAGATCACTTGCTTACATGAGCTTGATAATGTGAAGGGCTTGCACGTGACAGAAAGTGAAACTAAAAAAATGAAAGGCCCGGATAAGTCCCGAACATTCGGATTTTGCCAATGGCAACTCGAAGGCTTATTATGGCAATTTTAATTATTACAAGGATGACGAATTTAGTTGATAAGCATAGCAATTTTACTTGTAATTTGTTTTTTGTCAGAAAATTGCCATGTGTGCGAACTAAACTTGCCATCTTTATGTCAACTAAAGTTGACGTACAATTTGCTGTGGGCAAAATCCAAATGTTGGAGATTTATCTTTTTCGAAAATGAATTGGTCGCATACACTTGACGATGTGGATGGTTTACATGTGCATTCCAATGAAAGCATTTACTTAGATATACCATATAGGATATTATCCTAGCTTATACCCGCGCGGCGGCACACTGCGCCTTGTACGCGTGGCAGCGTATGACACTGTATTTTGTTGTATACATTGTTCTTATTTGTTAGTCTTGGTAAAGGGTGCAGATTGTAGAAGTGGCGTTCATGGATGTTTATTTATTTAATATAAGCTAGTTCAAGTATTTTACATGAAAAAACTACAGCGCAAATTGAAATAAAATGAAGTCGCACAAGTTTTACATAAACGGAATAAGAGCAAGTAGATCGTGAACTGAGTAGTACCATACGCGCCAAAGTTCGTACACTCATCTACAGATCACAATATCAATATAATTCAATTTTCATCTGATGAGGAAGCCATAATCATGCCATTTTCAGTTTCTCTACTCTCCATTTGCGGAAGCACTGCTTGCTTCATCCACTTCTTCCGTCTCTGTTTCCATATTGTATGCTTGCCATTGTACATAATCTTCTTTTAGCACTCGTCCCATCTCTTTTATGTATGCAAAATGTTGGTCAAACTGAATGGGGGATGGAATATCACGATGTAGGCGAAGTCCTAGTACATTAAGTAGGTCAAAGACATTCATCCATGATATCATTAGGGACAGGAGTGCCGTCAGGAATGGAGGCACCATTAAGCATATCGACGATGCTAGCTTCAGGAAGCGGCATAGGATTAGGTGGAATATATGGCTGTGAAGAAATGCGAATAAGTGGAGATGACTCCTGGTTTTCCATGCGGGAACAGGGCTAGGGGAAAGAAAGCATTCTTAGGACTTGCAAGAGTAAACAAACTGAAGCTGTACTGTCATAAATGCAGAATTACTTCTATAAACAGAACAGAACAATTTGACAGCTAGGTACATTGGCACTTATTATTCACACCAAGCTGATGACATCTTAATAAATACATAAAAGAATGGTTAGTAGGTGAAAGTGCTAGTTATTGACTAGAGGGGGATGAATAGGCGATTTTTGCGAAAGTCTTCAAAACACGAGGTCTTGAAGACAAGCAGTAGAAATGAATCTATTAATATGCAACGGAAGGTAGACTACACTAGATAGGCCATAGTCAATTATGCAATGAAGTGAAAGCACGAAGACTATCAACAGCTATGTAGTATGGATCATGATGGAAGACAATATGAAACCAAACAGTTAATAGTCTTCACTCAGTGAAGTCAATCAAAACAGACAGGTAGGCAATGACTTCACGAAGACAAACTGTAAAGTGAAGTGAAGGATAGAATCAGTTGCTTGGTGAAGACAAGGATTTAGTAGACCAGTTCCAGTTGCTGTGACAACTGTATGTCTGGTTAGGTAGACTGAGATTCAACTCAGAAGACTGCGTCTTCACCTTATTCCCCTTGAACTAAGGACACCCAGTCCTCGCCCAATCACTCTGATAAGTCTTCAAGGTATACTTCCAAACCTTCACACACTTCGTTAACCGGCAATCCACAATTACTTTTGGATGCTCAGAACGCGACGCCTAACCGGCTGGAGGATTCACAGTCCTCAAGTGTAACAAGTCTTCGAGGTCACGCAGACAAAAAGACTTCAGTGATGCCTAACACTCTTTGGCTCTGGGTGTTTTGAGCTTTGTCCTCGCAAGGATCTCTCTCTCAAATGCTTCGAAGGTGGGTTGCTCTCAAATTACAAAAGCCGTGCACTAACTCTGAGCAGCCACCAATTTATGGTGTAGGGGGTGGGCTATTTATAGCCACGAGGCAACCCGACCTGATTTGTCCGAAATGACTCTGGGTCACTAAGGAACCGACACGTGTTCAACGGTCAAATTTCAAACACACGCGACAACTTGACTTGGGCTACAAGTAAAGCTGACTCATCCGACTCTGGATAAGATTTGTTCTCATTGTCTTCGCTCGAAGACATAGGATTTGGTTGAGCATCACTTCAGTCACTCTGACTTTGTTCACTTGGACCCCACTTAACAGTACGGTGGTTCCTATGACTCAACAAAGAAGAAAAGGAAACTACGAAACAACTATGTCTTCGCACTCCATAGTCTTCATATGAATGTCTTCTCATGTCATACTCTTCATCGTGAATGTCTTCATGTACCACCATTGTCTTCAAAGTCTTCATACATTTTTAGGAGTCATCTCTGGTAGGTAAACCGAATCAATAAGGGACTACTACCTGTGTTATCCTGCAATTCTCACAAACACATTAGTCCCTCAACCAAATTTGTCGTCAATACTCCAAAACCAAATAGGGGTGGCACTAGATGCACTTACAATCTCCCCCTTTTTGGTGATTGATGACAGACTGGTTGAAATTTTCAACAAGGATAAAAGTATGTGAGAGTTAAGGATAAAGACATTGTCTTCATAAGTTGTAAAAGGCTCCCCCTGAAGATGTGCATATAAGTAGTTTGCCTTTGAATACAAATGCACATGGCACATTTTACTTTGTGGAGATCCTCTTCAAATCACGAAGACAATTCATCATGCATGTATAAGTATAATAAAGATAAATGACATGCACAATGAAAAATGAGCGTCTGCAGAATGACTTCATGCGGAATTTATCATCGCATCACAAAGTAACAGCAAAACGTGGCAGGCGACCATCAGGTTCAAGTGTTACAACTCAAAAGCCAAATTGTTTCAAAACGAGAGTTGAAGAACTTAGCAAAAATAATGCAACCACCCATCTGGTCCTACTTGAAGACTATCAACCTCATATGCTTCTCCCCCTTTTATCAGTAATGACCAAAAAGGTTTGAAGACATAGAGGATCTACTCGTTCCCAGCAGGAGTAGAAGATGGAGCAGGGTCATCGTTGGAGTTTGGTGGTGCAGACGGGCTTGACGTAGTGCAGCCAGGGTTGGTGAAGTGGCGTAGTCTTCTTCATCGACGGCTCTCGCAACAACAGTTGCAGCCGAAGATGAATGCTCAGAATCTTCAATGGAGGGAGTGCAACACCAGTTTGCATTTTGAGGAGGCCTGGAGTCAAACTTGAATTGCTCAGTGAATCCATCTGCACACAGATCATCTTCAGAACATAGCAGTGTGAGGCTCATCTAGAACCGCCTACAGGCTTCATGTGCAACGAACGACTTCTTGGTGGCCAAGTTGCGGATGCGATTGACATCCATCAAGAGACTCTGCATCTGACGCTTCAACCAGTCATGATGCCTATCCTGCTTTGGATGCAAATCCACCAGAAGCTCTCGGTCATTGAGTACACGAGAACGCTTCTAAGGCCTTTGAGCAATTGTGCTTGCAGTGCCTTTAGTGTTGGCTCGGTGCGGAAAGCGCATGTTGCCAGCCAGAGGGTATGCAGGGGTTGCAGCATTGGGCACAAGAATTCCTTCAATTGGCTGTGAGAAGCTTTGAAATTCAGCATTCTGAAGGTGGGGTTGCTTCCTTGCAGGCTCGGGGTAGATGACTTCAATGGACAGATCAACTTCAGGCAGAAAAATAATATGGTTGCGCGCTGAGGGCTGATAGTCAATGGTGGAATGAAGCTTAATCAAGCGCATCACCCATGGTGCATAGAACTTCAGGCCAAACAGATCAATCCCAGAAGTAGCAAGTTGTCTGATGAAGAAATCCTGGGTGTTGAACCTGATGCCATTGATGATATAGAATACCAAAGTCTTCATGACGCCTTCAAGTTTAGCTTTAGAAGAATGTCCCTTGATGGGACATAGAGTACGCCTCAGAACATGATACACTATGCGTGGAAAGTACTCAAGGTCCTTCACAAAGAACTCCTTTGGATATTCAGCGTCTTGTGGCAATGACTTCATCATGCTAAGCATTTGACGCATATTTGGCTCTGGCTTCTGAAAAATGCTCTGCAGCTCATTCCTATGAAGCTGACAACCAGGTTCATATAACTTACCTAGAGTGGGCAGGGAAGTCAGCTCGATGATGTCTTGAGCTTTGGCTTCATGATGAACATCACCTGTCATCCACTCAAGGACCCAAGTCGTCGGATCCCTGTTGTAGTCTTGAATGTGTAAAGTGGGATAGAAGTGCAGCAGAAGCTCTTCATTCCAGTGTTCCTTATCAGTCACAAAGGGCAGAAGACCAACATCCTTAAAGCAGTCAAGAGCCTCTTCAAGACATGGCATCACAATCCAGACGCTTGTGTGGAAAGATCCGGTCTTGGTTGTACATGATGCATGAGTAATAGCTTCGCTGCTGATGGCTCCAAAATCTGTTAGAGGATATTTTGGGCTTTGTGTATGGGTTCTTGGCGCTGTCAAAGAAATTATTGTGCTCTCTGAAGCTGAGCACGTTGAATGAGTCATGAGTGGTGACATCACTTGGAAGCTTTGGCAGACGTGGCTTGGGCTTCTGCACTTGAGGCCTATGCTCCACATGGTAATCATACCGTGGCCCATGAGTAGTGGGTGGAACCAGAATCGGCCATCTGACAGTTACCAATTTGCCATGATTGAACACACGTTCCATGGTGTGTAGCCTTGGTGGAGGAACGACGCCATCATTGGTGATTGGCGTCGTAGTGGTGTCAGCTTGCACATTGGCTTCAGGCTCCACATTGTCTTCAGCCATGACTGAGTCATTGACTTTAGTGGTGTTGTTGGTGGCAACCTCAGGGTTTTCAACCTCCATCTGTTCAACGACTGGAGGGTCGGGCACGATCACATTCTCCTCGAGAATGACAGGATCACTTGCTGGGGGTGTGGCTTCTCTTTCTTCTTCTCTTTCTTCTCCTATTTCTTCTTCGGCTGATGCAGTCGGAATGTCTTCAACAGCCTTGGCTTCAGACTCAGAGGCAGTCACATAAGGAGTGGCTTCAGGAAACACTTGACGTGCTACTGAGCTAGTGTGTTGCGCTTCTTCTTCTGGGATGCTCGACATGGAGACCTGTGGCCTGAGGCCCTTGCGAAGCCTGCGGAATGCTGGCGACGCCTTTGGAGAAGGGGTGGTCTGTTCTATGTAGTCTTCATCATCAAGTGCTGAAGAGGTAACTTGAGTAGGGGGAGTTCATGGTGTCTCGTCTTGAACTGGGGTGTCTTGTTGTTGGCGCTCGGCTCATCAGTCATCTTGAGCAATTGGCGTCAATGGACGACCAATGCTAATAAGTTCACTGCTCGTTGGAGCAGGCGATGATACCGACTGGGGCTCGAGCTGAGGAAGGACTTCATCATCATGCACATTGTCTTCATGACCAATGTCTTGAGCTGCGGTGGGGTCAATAGCTGGAACTTCTTCACGTTCTGGAGCCTCTGTGGAAGCAGGCTCATGGATCACAAGGTGACGTTCTCGGTTGGTGGAAGTAGGAAAAGCAATAGAGATATGTTCAACTATGAGGGGCTCTGGGGCAGCATCGCGCTCTTTCTTTGAAGACTTTGAAGCCTTTGTCTTCAATCTCTTCTTGGAGGGAGCATCATCAGAGGTGTTCTTGAGATTCATCTTCCCGGCTTCACCCTCGGCTTGCCGTGTTTTCTTCATTTCTGAAGCTGCCGAGGGGACCTTTGGCTTTGAGCCAGTCATGCTGACAGGGAAGACAATACTTGGTCGATCCTGCCGTTGAGCTTCAGGTTGGGCTTCAGCAGACTTCTTCTTTTGCTTGGCAGCCATCCCGGGGTCGATGCCAGGACGCCCAAGAGCCTTTCGCTTCTCAGCTTCATTATGCGCTTGAACACATTTTTGCGCATAATACTTCATGCGCTCGCGTGAGCCTTTGGCTTCTTCACGCTTCTTGTGGAATTCAGCCTTGAGATCATGCAACATCTTCTTGAAGATTTGCACATCAGCCACACTGAGCTTGGCCATGTGCTTCTTGAAATGTGCCTTCTCATGATCAATCTTGTTCTTGAGCTCAACGATTTTCTGAGCTAAGGCCAATTCGTTTGCAATAGCTCCATGAAAAGTGACACTGGTGTCCACTGGCAGCTGCAAGTCATCAATACTGATGCTCTGGTCGTCGAACCACTCATCGATGAAGTTGTTCAAAATGATAACATCAAAGAGGGGTAGATCATTGAAGATCTCCGCCTCTTGCTTGCTCTTGATCAACATCTCTAGAGCTTCATCACCAAGATCTTCATCGCTGGACAGATCAATGATGTCTTCCTTGTTGCGCAGAACGGCAGCATGAGTCAAGTCATGCCCAGAAATCTTCTTGGGCTTCTTGGTCTTCTTGGAGACATGAGACAAGTCTTCTGACCGCACACTAGGTTCAGGAGGTGCAACCCTCAAGGGCTTCATAGGCGAAGCGGTTGGCGCAGCAGATGGCTTCAAAGCTTTTGCCTTCTTCTTCTTCTGCTTCGGTGGTGCTGGCGCATCTTCAGAGTCTGCGTCTGATACGTCTCCGTCGTATCTATAATTTTTGATTGTTCCATGCCAATATTATACAACTTTCATATACTTTTGGCAACTTTTTATACTCTTTTTGGGACTAACATATTGATCCAGTGCCCAGTGCCAGTTCCTGTTTGTTGCCTGTTTTATGTTTCGCAGAAACCCCATACCAAACGGAATAAAAACGGATGGAGAATAGTTTTTGCAATATTTGGGAAATATGGGAAGAAGAATCAACGTGAGAAGGTGCCCGAGGTGGCCATGAGGCAGGAGGGCGTGCCCCTGACCCTCGTGGGCCCCCCTGTAAGGCGGTTGCTTCTCTTCTTTGTCCGCAAGAAAGCTAATTTTTGGAAAAAAAATCTGGGCGAAGGTTTCAATCCAATCGGAGTTACGGATCTACGGATATATAAAAAACGATGAAAGGGCACAATCCAGGAGCGTAGAAACAGAGAGAGACAAAGAGACAAATCCAATCTCGGAGGGGCTCTCGCCCCTCCCACGCCATGGAGATGTAACATCCCAAAAATCTAAATTTTGGAATGTTATAATAAATAGATAGATTTGATTGATTGTTTGATTGATTGACTGAAAGTGAGTGAATTCGAAACTCTTTGAAAGTTAAATGAGAGGGAATAAAAGGACTTTCCCAAACTTTCATATTTGCTTTCTGATCTCCATGAATCCAAATTCTTTTCAAACACAAAACCCCGGAGAGAAGATGACATGACTTCTTCCATTTATTTAAATGACAAGGGGTGTTGAAAATATTTGAATTTCATTTGAAAATATTTCCGATTCTGGAACTTTATGTAACTCAATGATTTTCATGAGAGAAGATAAAATGACTTCTTCAAATTATATGAAATATGAGTTGGGAGTTTCGAAGAATTAAATTCAAAGTTTTTTTGAATTTATTTTCAATTTGAAGTTATTTGAGTTTTATTCAAATTATTTTTCTCCAAAAATAAAATATATGGAAATTAGGGTAACATGATTCCCTACAATAGAAACTTGGAGAAAAATTAATTTGAAATTGTTTTGGTATTTTTAAAATGATTTTTAGTTGGATTTTAATAGACCAGTAGCACTCTTTGAATTATTAGAATTTGTGTGTATTTTATTTAATGCTCGAAAAATGTTCATGTCGTAGAAAGTCTTTTTCTGAAAATTGTGATATATAATATGCCTATATAAAGTTTTATTTTATTTTCGTTTTTCAGTTTATTGCATTCTATTATTTTAAAAAATAAAAACTGCGCGCGCGCCTGAAGCTAACTGTCGCCCACGTGCGCATCAAACTACCAGCGGGTGCCCTAAATTTTTTTTATCCTATATGGGCCAGGCCCAGCCAGTCTTTTCAGTTTTTTTTCTTAGGCCGAATTTTCCAAAAAAAAAAAACTGCACCGCCCACGCTGTGGTCGGCCGAAGGACTTTAGGCCAATCGCCTCTTTTCTTCTCTGTTTCGTATATTTTCGTCTATGTTTAGTCCCACATTGCCTAGCCTTTGACCTCTAAATCTCTTTTTCATCAATAAATATAGACCCATAGAGCCTCCAACAATCATCTGATTCGGGTTAAATTAATATTTTGGTTTGACTAGATTCATTTAAGAAAAATATATTTCTCCTCTCCGGCGCGACTTCTAGAAATTTTCTCTTCTCTCCAAAGTCATCTTTTGTCTGCCTTATAAAGGTATATCTCTTTGTTTTTTTTTCTTCTTATACTTTTGTCGTTTATTTTTTTAGACTAATGCGATAAAATAATTAGATTATCAATTAGTCTACGTATTTATACATTAGACCCTAGCTTGTATCTATTTTTTTTCTTTCGTAAAACAACTTGGCCCTGATTTTTCAAATAGCCATAACTTTTTACTCGTTAGTCCAAATCCAACGAAACCAACGCCCACGTCTTCGTTATGACCCCCTCTATCCATTAATCCAACTCAAACATGTTTTTGAAAAGTTTAAAATTTGAATTAGATCAGATTTGAATTCAAACTTCGTTTGATCATAACTTGAGTTTCGTAGCTCCGTTTGAGTTGATTCTTTTTGCAAATCGAAGCTCTTGACCTAAACATTCTAATAAGGCCAAATTCACATAATTTTGGTACTGTTAGAAATTGTTTTATGTTGCAAGAGATATTTGCTTGGTTTTGATGTTTCCAAATCGTCTTCTTCGTTCTTTTTGGTCTTTTGAGTGATTGCTTATGTGTGGTTACTATTGCTTGCTTACGATAGATTGACCGGAGTGTGACGAGTAGAGCTGTCAAGAGTTTTGAGTGCGAAACATCTTCATCAACATTGCAGACAAGTTCACACTTTGATCATACCTTTTCTACAACCCATGTTTTATTGCATTAGATCAATCCTCTCACATTGCATGATTAGGATCTAATTAAATTGTGGGATGGGAAGTAGATGAGGTAGTACCTATCACCTGTATTATTATGAAACCTTTGGGAGTTACTTCTACGTTTGCTTATTATGCCATGCTATGCTAGTAGACGTGGATTGGGTGAGTGATATCCATGACAGATGTGAGTTTATTAATTTTAATGGTTTATCTAAGGTGGCCACTTAAACACACATCTGGGTGGATTGAGGCACCTGATGTCTATCAGGACTTGCCTGTTTTATTTTGGACCGCCACCCAGGCTCAAAGGGATCATAAGATAATTCATACTAGAAACTTCCGTGTGCAGCCACATGCTACTATGGGCTCTGGCATAGTTGACTAAGTTGTGCGAACTCTTATGGGGTGGACTAGCAGATGTAGGGGTTGTAGGTGGTACGGTCTACCCCACATGTAAGGTGCTAGCGCTTCTGAAAGACTATGTCTCGGTCATCCGTTTCTCAAACACCATGTAGTGCGAGAAAACAAACGGAGGCGATCGAGTCATGTGGGGAAAAGTGCGCAAACCTCTGCAGAGTGTATAAACTAATCATGATTAGCCGTGTCCCCGGTCATGGACATCTTGAGTATCTAGTTCTTGGATTATCCTGTTGATCTCATCACGTTACTTTAAATAAATATTGTTGGGTTTTAATGATGTTACTTAATTGGGATTGAGAATGCTGTCAACCATTCTCAATGTTCAACAACCACCATGATAGTTAATTAAAATGTATTCCTTTGCAGTAGGGAAAAATTGGCTTTACGCAAAAACCTTATAACCATAGAGCTTTTCCACCAGCCAAATATGCATGTAGTGATAGCCATTGTTCATCATTCTCTATGGTGTGAATTTGCCAGTACATTCAATGTACTGACCCGTTTCGGGCTGCAACGTCTCATGTTGCAGGTTTCTTACGACGAGTAAGTGATACGTTAGGGTTACGATTCTACACTCAACTTTGCCGTTGGTGTTGATGGGAATCCACAACCTTGTTTCTTCCGCTATTTTGGATTGAGGTAAAAGTTTTACGTTACTTTATACATGTGATTTACCTCTGTTATAAATCCTTCGAGTACTGTGTGTGTCAGCATACCGATCCAGGGATGACACTTAAGCACAGAGACTTGATCCATTCGGGTCGGGTCGCTACAGGAGACCATGGACCAGAGGGGAAATCCTTCTCCCATCTAGGGAGAAGGTCAAGGAAGAAGAAGAAGAAGGAGGGGGGCTCTCTCCCCCTCGCTTCCGGTGGCGTCGGAACGTCGCCGGGGCCATCATCATCACCGCGATCTTCACCAACACCTACGCCATCTCCACCAACATCTCCATCACCTCCCCCACTCTATCTACAACAGTCCACTCTCCCGCAACCAGCTGTACCCTCTACTTGAATATGGTGCTTTATGCTTCATATTATTATCCAATGATGTGTTGCCATCCTATGATGTCTGAGTAGATTTTCGTTGTCTTATCGGTGATTGGTGAATTAATATGATTGATTTAATTTGCTTGTGGTTATGTTGCTGTCCTTTGGTGCCCATCATATGAGCGCGCGTGTGGATCACAGCATAGGGTTAGTTGTATGTTGATAGGACTATGTATTGGAGGGCAAGAGTGACAGAAGCTTCAACCTAGCATAGAAATTGATGCATACCGGATTGAAGGGGGACCAATATATCTTAATGCTATGGTTGAGTTTTACCTTAATGAACGTTAGTAGTTGCGGATGCTTGCTAATAGTTCCAATCATAAGTGCATAGAATTCCAAGTCAGGGATGACATGCTAGCAGTGGCCTCTCCCACATAAAACTTGCTATCGGTCTAATAACGTAGTCAATTGCTTAGGGACAATTTCACAACTCCTACCACCACTTTTAATTCCACACTTGTTATACTAACTTTATTGTTTCTTTATCTAAACATCCCCTACTTTTTATTTACGCACTCTTTATTATCTTGCAAACCTATCCAAAAACACCTACAGAGTACTTCTAGTTTCATACTTGTTCTAGGCAAAGCAAACGTTTAGCGTGCGTAGAGTTGTATTGGTGGGCGATAGAACTTGAGAGAATATTTGTTCTACCTTTAGCTCCTTGTTGGGTTTGACACTCTTACTTATCGAAAGAGGCTACAATTGTTCCCCTATACTTGTGGGTTATCAAGACCTTTTTCTGGCGCCGTTGCCGGAGAGCCATAGCATGGGGTGAATATTCTCGTGTGTACTTGTTTGCTTTATCACTAAGTAATTTTTATTTGCTGTTCTTAGTTGTTCTCTATCTTTAGTTATGGATATGGAACACGAAATACCAAAAAAATTAGGTTTACTTGCTACTCGTGGAGATGGGGAACCTCCTAAAACCCTCGATGCTCATTATGTGAAATATATTATGTACTACTTTGATAATCCCGAAAAAACTCCATTCAATTTTGTAATGGGAGACATGTTGGATCAACGTAAATACTTTAGGGATTATCACTTGACTCAAAAAGGGAAACTATTATGGGATCAAATTTATATGTTGAAGTGGTATGCTAGGCAACTATGCTTGAGATATGATTATACTTGTTGCTCTAGGATGAAGGCTCCACACCTTCCCTTTTCGTGCAAATTTAATGATAATAAAACCTTGGCTTCTTATGCTAGAGGTATATATGATTACTATGATGTGGAACGAATAGAAGAATTTGTTGCTTTTAAGGGTGCATGTGAAATTGAATCTTTGTTTAAAGAGTTTGAAGATTTTGATGATTCAGTTTATAGAACTGAAAATTTGGCTATCCTTAAACATTGCTATGAGAATTATGAATACAATGCCGATATTTATGCGTTTATTAATTAAGTCTCCGCTGTCCAAGAAGAGACTAATATTTTGCAGGAATCTATGGAAGAAGAAATTAATGACATTGTGAGCTCATTGGATAAAAAAGATGACGAGGAGAGCGAAGAACAAAAGGAGGAAGAGCGGATTGATCACCCGTGCCCACCTTCTAATGAGAGTAACTCTTCAACTCATACATTGTTTAATTTCCCTTCGTGCTTACCGAAGGATGAATGCTATGATGATTGTTATGATCCCGTTGATTCTTTTGAAATATCCATTTTTGATGATGCTTGCTATGCTTGTGGCCAAGATGCCAATATGAATTATGCTTATGGAGATGAACTTGCTATAGTTCCTTATGTTAAACATGAAATTGTTGCTATTGCACCCGCGCATGATAGTCCTATTATCTTTTTGAATTCTCCCAACTACACTATATCGGAGAAGTTTACCCTTATTAAGGATTATATTGATGGGTTGCATTTTACTATTACACATGATGATTTTTATAGATATAATATGCATGTGCTTGCTGCTCCTACTTGCAATTATTATGATAGAGGAACTACATCTTCGCCTCTTTATGTTTCCAACATGAAAAAATTGCAAGAAACTGTTTATACTATGCATTGGCCTTTACTTTGTGTGCATGAATTGTTCTTTTATGACATGCTGATGCATAGGAAGAGAGTTAGACTTCGTCACTACATGATATATGTTACTTTGTGCTCACTACTAAATCACAAATCATTGTTAATTAAAATTGGCTTTGATATACCTTGGGATCCGGGTGGATCCATTACTTGAGCACTATATGCCTACCTTAATGGCTTTAAAGAAAGCGCTGCCAGGGAGACAACCCAGAAGTTTTAGAGAGTCATTTGTTTCTGTTGTGTGCTTTTATAAGGTTTAAAAACAAGAATAATGTGCCAAGACTTGCCTTTAGGATGTTTACATTGCTTGTTGGTTTGTGCGGTGCAAGACAGAAACTTTGGCTGTAGTGCATGATTTTACATTTTTTACTGGAACGTCAAACGGTTCTGAAACGTTTTGCACTGTATTTCTATACAAATTTTTTATTTTTAATAATTTTTGTAGAATATTTGGAGTACCAGAGGTATGGTGAATGTTCAGATTATTACAGACTATTCTGTTTTAGACAGATTCTGTTTTTGATGCATAGTTTGCTTGTTTTGATGAAACTATCGATTTATATCAGTGGATTAAGCCATGGAAAAGTTATATTACAGTAGCTACAATGCAAAAACAAAATATGTATTGGTTTGCAACAGTACTTAGAGTAGTGATTTGCTTTATTATACTAACGAATCTTACCGAGTTTTCTGTTGAGTTTTGTGTGGATGAAGTGTTCAAAGATTGAGGATGTCTCGATGTGAGGAGAAGAAGGAGAGGCAAGAGCTCAAGCTTGAGGATGCCCAAGGAACCCCAAGTAAATATTCAAGCATACTCAAGCGTATTCGCTTGGGGATGCCCCGGAGGGCATCCCATCTTTCTTCAACAAGCATCGGTATGTTTCCGGATTCGTTTCGTTCATGCGATATGTGCAAATCTTGGAGCGTCTTTTGCATTTAGTTTTCATTTTTCTTTTATGCACCATGCTGGTATGATAAAGTCCTTGGTTGATTTATAGAATGCTCTTTGCACTTCACTTAAATCTTTTGAGTATGGCTTTATAGAATGCTTCATGTGCTTCGCTTATATCATTTGAAGTTTGGATTGCCTGTTTCTCTTCACATAGAAAACCGCCATTTGTAGAATGATCTTTTACTTCACTTATATTTGTTAGAGCATGGGCATATCTTTTGTAGAAAGAATTAAACTCTCTTGCTTCACTTATATCTATTTAGAGAGTTGACAGGAATTGGTCATTCACATGGTTAATCATAAAATCCTACATAAAACTTGTAGATCACTGAATATGATATGTTTGATTCCTTGCAATAGTTTTGCGATATAAAGGTGGTGATATTAGAGTCATGATAGTTGAGTAATTGTGAAATTGAGAAATACTTGTGTTGAGGTTTGCAAGTCCCGTAGCATGCACGTATGGTGAACCGTTATGTAATGAAGTTCGAGCATGAGGTATTTATTGATTGTCTTCCTTATGAGTGGCGGCCGGGGATGAGCAATGGTCTTTTCCTACCAATCTATCCCCCTAGGGGCATGCGTAGTAGTACTTTGCTTCGAGGGCTAATAAACTTTTGCAATAAGTATATGAGTTCTTTATGACTAATGTGAGTCCATGGATTATACGCACTCTCACCCTTCCATCATTGCTAGCCTCTTCGGTACCGTGCATTGCCCTTTCTCACCTCGAGAGTTGGTGAAAACTTCGCCGGTGCATCCAAACCCCGTGATACGATACGCTCTATCACACATAAACCTCCTTATATCTTCCTCAAAACAGCCACCATACCTACCTATCATGGTATTTCCATAGCCATTCCGAGATATATTACCATGCAACTTCCATCATCATCATATACATGACTTGAGAATTTATTGTCATATTGCTTTGCATGATCATAAGATAGCTAGCATGATGTTTTCATGGCTTGTCCATTTTTTGATGTCATTGCTACGCTAGATCATTGCACATCCTGGTACACCGCCGGAGGCATTCATATAGAGTCATATCTTTGTTCTGGTATCGAGTTGTAATATTGAGTTGTAAGTAAATAAAAGTGTGATGATCATCATTATTAGAGCATTGCCCCAGTGAGGAATGGATGATGGAGACTATGATTCCCCCACAAGTCGGGATGAGACTCCGGACTTTAAAAATAAATAAAAGAGGCCAAAAAGCCCAAATAAAAAAAGAGGCCAAAGAAGCCCACCAAAACAAAAAAGGGGAAAAACAAAAAAAAATAAAAAAATGAGAGAAAAAGAGATAAGGGGCAATGTTACTATCCTTTTACCACACTTGTGCTTCAGAGTAGCACCATGTTCTTCATATAGAGAGTCTCTTGAGTTATCACTTTCATATACTAGTGGGAATTTTGATTATAGAACTTGGCTTGTATATTCCAATGATGGGCTTCCTCAAATGCCCTAGGTCTTCATGAGCAAGCAAGTTGGATGCACACCCACTTAGTTTCAGTTTGAGCTTTCATACACTTATAGCTCTAGTGCATCCGTTGCATGGAAATCCCTACTCCTCACATTGACATCAATTGATGGGCATCTCCATAGCCCATTCATTAGCCGCGTCGATGTGAGACTTTCTCCTTTTTTGTCTTCTCACACAAACCTCCATCATCATATTCTATTCCACCCATAGTGCTATGTCCATGGCTTGCGCTCATGTATTGCGTGAGGGTTGAAAAGGCTGAAGAGCGTTAAAAAGTATGAACCAATTGCTCGGCTTGTCATCGGGGTTGTGCATGATTTGAATGCTTTGTGTGGTGAAGATGGAGCATAGCCAGACTATATGATTTTGCAGGGACGAGCTTTCTTTGGTTATGTTATTTTGATAAGACATAATTGCTTGGTTAGTGTGCTTGAAGTATTATTGTCTTAATGTCAAATGATAGACTATTGCTTTGAATCACTCGTGTCTTAATATTCATGCCATGATTAGATTATGTGATCAAGGTTATACTAGGTAGCATTCCACATCAAAAATTATCTTTTTTTTATCATTTACCTACTCGAGGACGAGCAGGAATTAAGCTTGGGGATGCTGATACGTCTCCGTCATATCTATAATTTTTGATTGTTCCATGCCAATATTATACAACTTTCATATACTTTTGGAAATTTTTTATACTATTTTTGGGACTAACATATTGATCCAGTGCCCAGTGCCAGTTCCTGTTTGTTGCATGTTTTACATTTCGCAGAAACCCCATACCAAATGGAGTCCAAATGGAATAAAAACGGATAGAGAATATTTTTGGAATATTTTTGAAATATGGGAAGGAGAATCAACGCGAGAAGGTGTCCGAGGGGGCCACGAGGCAGGGGGCGCGCCCCTGACCCTCGTGGCCCCCCATAAGGCGGTTGCTGCTCTTCTTTGGCTGTAAGAAAGCTAATTTTTGAAGAAAAATCTGGGCGAAGGTTTCAATCTAATCAGAGTTACGGATCTCCGGATATATAAGAAACGATGAAAGGGCAGAATCCAGGAGCGCAGAAACAGAGAGAGACAGAGAGACAGATCCTATCTCAGAGGGGCACTTGCCCCTCCCACGCCATGGAGACCATGGACCAGAGGGGAAATCCTTCTCCCATCTAGGGAGAAGGTCAAGGAAGAAGAAGAAGGAGGGGGGCTCTCTCCCCCTCGCTTCCGGTGGCGCCGGAATGCCGTCGAGGCCATCATCATCACCGCGATCTTCACCAACACCTACGCCATCTCCACCAACATCTCCATCACCTTCCCCCCTATATCTACATCGGTCCACTCTCCCACAACCCGCTGTACCCTCTACTTGAAGATGGTGCTTTATGCTTCATATTATTATCCAATGATGTGTTGCCATCCTATGATGTCTGAGTAGATTTTTGTTGTCCTATCGGTGATTGGTGAATTACTATGATTGATTTAATTTGCTTGTGGTTATGTTGTTGTCCTTTGGTGCCCATATATGAGCACGCGCGTGGATCACACCATAGGGTTAGTTGTATGTTGATAGGACTATGTATTGGAGGGCAAGAGTGACAGAAGCTTCAACCTAGCATAGAAATTGGTGCATACGGAATTGAAGAGGGACCAATATATCTTAATGCTATGGTTGGGTTTTTACATTAATGAACGTTAGTAGTTGCGGATGCTTGCTAATAGTTCCAATCATAAGTGCATAGAATTCCAAGTCAGGGATGACATGCTAGCAGTGGCCTCTCCCACATAAAACTTGCTATCGGTCTAGTAACGTAGTCAATTGCTTAGGGACAATTTCGCAACTCCTACCACCACTTTTCCACACTCGCTATACTAACTTTATTGTTTCTTTATCTAAACAGCCCCTACTTTTTATTTACGCGCTCTTTATTATCTTGCAAACCTATCCAAAAACATCTACAAAGTACTTCTAGTTTCATACTTGTTCTAAGCAAAGCAAACGTTAAGCGTGCGTAGAGTTGTATCGGTGGGCGATAGAACTTGAGGGAATATTTGTTATACCTTTAGTTCCTCGTTGGGTTTGACACTCTTACTTATGAAAAGAGGCTACAATTGATCCCTTATAATTGTGGGTTATCATCGTCATTAGCAGATTGATCCATCGTGGCCCTCTGAGCAGAAATGTGGGAGAGGAGCCCATCGAAGCTGGTGAAGGGGCCGATGACATTGGGATTGGCTTTGCGAGTGCCATCCTGTCTTGGAGTAGTAGGACCGGGGTTGAAGTTGAGTCCAAGCTCCTTTCTGTTCTTGGTAGCTGACTCCTTAGTGAACTGATAGTTGCGCTTGAAGAGATTGTGGTCACGACACCATAGCAAAGACGATGGGTCAGCATTTTCTGGCTACAGTCCTCTGACCATGCAAGGATAGAAACCTTGAGCAATAGCTTCAAGCTTCAACTTGGGTTGTAGATTTCTGTAGAGAATATCACCCCGCGGGCGCTTGATAGCGTTCTTCTCAGCATATTCAGCAGTGACAAAGTTGTACTTGAACCACTATTCTGCCCAATATCTTTGGATCCATTGAATCCGGGTCTTGCGCTTATTGTAGTTCTCCTCAGGATCTGTCTTGTGTAGTTCATACAGATCTGGAGGCAGATCTAGAGCAGTATTTCCACGACGCTGTCTACCACCCTTCCTAGTAGATTTCTCAGTGGCCATGATATTCAGACAGATAGGCTTCATAACTGTGAAAGGCTTCTGTCTACTGGTCAGACAAGAACTGGCTTCAGGGGAGTGAATGTGATGCTGTAAGAACTCTGCAAATGAATGCAGACTATCAGAACTAAGGGATTCTCCCACGGACATGTACCTGTGACAACATTAGAGATGCGAGGGAAGGGAAGAGGTCATATGCATCCTCAGAAGATTTTGAAGATAAATTAGTTTGAAGACATTGACCTCATAGAGCGAAGACATTCACTTATCTGAAGAGAGTCGGTTCCAGATTTGTATGAATCCAGGAATAAGTACAAGTGAAGAATCTAACTAGTTATGAAGCATAAGTGAATATACTTTGCAAGATACGAGATTCAGAAAGAGACAGATCCGGATTTGGAAGAGTATAAACCACTTTTGGGTGAAGTGGATGGATTTGACAGATCAAAAAGTCTGTAAAAAGTGAAAGTTATTTACCCCACACGAACTGCTAGACAAAGCGGAAGGGAGGCCGAGTAGTTCCAATCTCCCACGCCCTAACTCGGCGGCAGAAGACACCTACGGCGGTGGCGGAGAGGACGAGGTCTGCGGCTGGCATGAGGACGGCGTCGAAGAGGTCATGGCAGCTAAGCGCTTCGTCTCCGGCGTCGACGCGAGCTAGCGGTGGCGCTAGGGTTTGAGCGAGGTGGCGAGGTGGAGGAAGAGATAATGACCGTGCAGGATGGGTATTTATAAGGTAGGGGCGGCACAATGCAATTACGCAGGTGCCCCTGGCGGTTCACATCTGATGGACACATGGCATGCATGCAACTCTTTGAAAGTTGTTCCATGTTCCACGCACGCCTGGTTTGTCGGGTGGTTGTCCCGGATTCTCCGGCATTTAGGCAAAAGAGATATAGCATTGAAAGCAGTTTTAAATGTGTGTCTCTGTATCTTCAGTTGACACGGATGCAGTGAAGACATTCAAAGGTTTCAACAGAATGCATATGAGTAGATAAAGAGAATTTGAGAAAAAAGCATAGAAGGGGTTAGGGTCTGATCACATTCACTTAGTTCAAAAAATGACAAGTCGAAGACATAGCTACAAATGAATGTTGTAGAGGACAGAACACTATATATATATATATATATATATAGGATAACACTATTCTGATCCGAAGATTAGAATAGTTATTTGAATCACAGCCAGCCCTATAAAGGCCCGACGAGGTCCTCCCGAACCGATACAGTGAAGGAAAAAGAAGAAAAAAGTCCATCTCAACACACCCCCACGATCCCCACCGGCCCATCCCCTCCCGATCCCCACCTTCCCCACAGCGCTGGCAGTTCCTGATCCGCCGCCCACCATCGTGCTCTGCAGGCCACCGGAGCCGCCGCCCACCATCATGTGCTGCCGGCCACGGGAGTCTCCGCCCACACCCACGCCCATTGCCATCTGCTGGTTGCCGCCGTCCCTAGATCCCCTTGCGCCGCTGGGCTGTGGATCCCCGAACGCCACCACCAGGCAGTGGAGCCCCGCACGCCACCACCAGGCAGTGGAGCCCCGCACGCCGCCGCAGACTCCACATCCATCCTCTGCCATGGATCCCAGGTTCCCCACCGCCCCTATCTCCCACCGTCGTGGCCCCCAGCTTCTCGACGCACCATCCACCACCGCCATTGCCATGCGCCGCTGCCGCCCGATATGATGAGGCGGCGCCGCCTCCCAAGCCACTGCCTAGCTCCAGCATCTCCACGCGTCCACGCCACCGGACGATGAGGGAGACCCGACCGGCCGCCCGCGTTCTGCTGTCCTTCTACGACCTGTTAGTTACCATGTCAAAACCGCATGGTTGGTTGAGGATCGTTCGGTGGCCTAGTTTGCTTGCCTCCGTCACCTTGAGATGTTGGCTGCTGCTGCTAACTAAGATTTCTTTACTGTTGCTTTTCTATAGGGCACACATCGTTCTAACAAGTAACAGGTGACATGGTGAGGTTATCTACTTGCTGGCTCTACTCTTCTGAAGATGGAGATTAGTAGTATGGGCACACATCGTTCTGCTGTCCTTCTACGACCCTGCCTCCACAGGGCTTGGCCGGGAGCAACTTCTCTGAATTTCCCGACGTGGCCGCATCACGTCTGAGACCCCGCGCACCTTGACTTTCCCCAACCTCATCCATTCTGCCTCTGTTGTACCCTATTTTTTTGTGAGGGAAGCTCTCCCCTATTAGTTGAACTTCTCGCGAGGGCCGCCTTGACCTTTCCTGGGACGGTTAGAGCATACGACAACCACAAAAATCGTCATCGACTGAGAGACAGAGCACCTAATTTTCCAGTTCCTGGTACGCATGTGCTTTCTCTTATGTATTCTTCATGAGAAGAGTAGGAATAAAAAAGTGGAATAAGTCTTGTTCAGATGAACAACGTTTGCCAATACAATTTTGTTGTTGCTTGGTTTCTTTTATCAAATGGGATTTTGTCAAAACTTTGAACCGAGGATTGTTTTGTCTCTTGCCTAGGTCTCTGTTGCTATCTTTCTCTTCAAATATTTGCACCAAAAAACTGCTACACGTTTCTGTGTCTAAGTAGTGTTTGTGTTAATACCTGAGAAGGGAGCAATGGTGTAGGATGAAGAAAATGTTAAAGCATGGTGCACACTTCATATGTTTGCCTAACTAGAAACCTAATAATACAAACTATTGGTTGGTGGTTTCATACTTTCATGTGGATATACTTGTGCTCTTTTCACTAGAGAACAAAAATATGTTCTTTAAAATGCAAAAAATATATTTCTTGCATTAATTGAAAAAGGCTAAGATCTTTCTTGTGCTCTAGGAAATTTTATGGAGTTTGTTTCTCAATTAACTTGCGTGGACCTTCAATCGTCCATCCTAAACCTACCACCTCCTGAGCCTAAAAATGTCTCAATGCAAGTGTGTGCAGTACCAAGAAGTTCTACCATGGGTCTATGTCAAGTTCATATTTTGTGTTCAGTAAAAAATCTTAGTGCGAGTCTGTGCAGTACCTGGAAGTTCTATTACAGGTCTACGCCAAGTTCAATGACATTGCCGCCGGCAAAATGTTCAGACAATGTGGGTGACTATGTCATGTGTTCAAAGCAACTTGTTTCAGCAAGGTCGAAGTTTATCGTGTGTTCTTGGGTCGAAGTTCACATAAAGAAATGGCAGAAGGTCGATTGTGAATGTGATCCCACCTTGTAACATATGGTCATACACATGCGGTGATTCAGAAATGCGACCGAGGACAGAGAGTGGAGACGCCAAGGAGCCACTGCGTGAGCTAGTTACATCACGATTTGGACCATGTTCCCAACCTGCATGCATTACATTGCTTAGCTGTCAGCAGCCACATGTTTGCATGGTTGATATCAACAAAAACTTCAGTTTTTTGTGGACGTTCTGTATTAACATGTTTTATTTGGACGTTCTGGACTAAATACCGATGTTACGTCATTGCTGTTCAATTTCTAGTCTGTGTACACATGGCAAGCACACTGGTAGCACCACACACACATTTCTCCCTGTGCACGTGTGGGATTTTTCCCTAATAACTTGCATGTTTGGTGAAATGTGTGAAGTCCTGGTACTACCAACAGAGAAGGAAAAAGGCCACTGCACCTCATTTTGAGATAAATAGAACCAATTTAGTCCATAGTGTGTCGCCACCCATTTCTTTTATAAGATCGTTGTGTGTGTGTGTGTGTGTGTGTGTGTGCGTGTGCGTGTGCGTGTGCGTGTGTGTGCGTGCGGTGTGCTCGTGCTATGGGCATGTCTTTTCCTTTATTTTTTTGAATAAATTGGAAGTTCATACATACAAAAAATTGAAGTCCAAATATCTTCGATATATGTTCTGAAAAAGCTTAGCAGTTATTTCACCGTTTCTAAAAAACAAAACAAAAAGCGAGAAGTTTGAATTTTGAAAAATACAGTAGTTCAAAAATCAGAAAAACACTTTCAACATTTCTATAATTAAAAAAATTCTAGACGTTCATATTTAATACAAAACTAAAAAATTTCTGTTACTAAAATAAATAAACTAAGAAGTCCAAATTACAAAAATAGAGAAGTTCGATATTTATAATAACTCAGATTTTCTTTGTTACTAAAGAATAAAAATGACGAAGTTCAAATTAAAAAAGATGAGTCATTCGATGTATACGAGAAACTCAAATTATTATTGTTTCTAAGAAAAATAAAAATATGAAGTTTAACTTACAAAAAAGTTTGATGCTTATTTAAAAACATATTTCCTTTCTAAGAATATGACTAAGAAATTGAAATCAAAATAACAGAGAAGTTCGAAGTATATAAAAAATTCACATTTCTTGCAAGAAAGCTCACGTGGACCTCCATACACGGTTTAGAATTTATATTGCGGGACGTCCGACCTCCAATTACATGTTTTAAAATGGCAGAAAATGACGTCCGACATTCAATTGTGTGTAAATCGATGTACACACAAAAATGTGACAGAAGTTCATAGTAAAAACAACAAGAAGTTCAAGTACCGAAGGAATGCATTTCAGGTTAGAATAAAAGTATAGAAAAATTAAAGCTTAAAGGTTTGTTGGAAAGAAGTTCGAGTGCTCTGTCCGAGGAAGTTCAAAAATTATTGCGAAAGAGGTTCACCTTATATTTCCATGTTCAAAAACACAAAAAGAAATTGCTTTTTATGTTTTAAATTAATTCTCTCAATCAACAAAGAAGTTCAGTTATTATTTAGGAGCAATTTGATTTCAAAAAGAAAATAAATAATTCAAATTATAGAAATGGAAAAAGTTCATGTACTACATGGTGTGTGATAACAACCAGAAGTTCACATACTACATGGTGTGTATTGATACGTCTCCGTCGTATCTACTTTTCCAAACACTTTTGCCCTTGTTTTGGACTCTAACTTGTATGATTTGAATGGAACTAACCCGGATTGACGCTGTTTTCAGCAGAATTGCCATGATGTTGTTTTATGTGCAGAAAACAAAAGTTCTCGGAATGACCTGAAACTCCACGGAATATCTTATAATAAATAATAAAAAATCCTCGCCAAAGATGAAGACCAGGGGGCCCACACCCTTGCCACGAGGGTGGGGGGCGCCCCTCCTAGGGCGCGCCCCCTACCTCGTGGGCCCCCTGGAGACCTCCCGACTCCAACTCCAACTCTATATAACTGCTTTCGGGGAGAAAAAAATAGGAGAGAATAAATCATCGCGTTTTACGATACAGAGCCGCCGCCAAGCCCTAAAACCTCGCGGGAGGGCTGATCTGGAGTCCGTTTGGGGCTCCGGAGAGGGGAATCCGTCGCCATCGTCATCATCAACCATCCTCCATCACCAATTTCATGATGCTCACCGCTGTGCGTGAGTAATTCCATCGTAGGCTTGCTGGACGGTGATGGGTTGGATGAGATTTACCATGTAACCGAGTTAGTTTTGTTAGGGTTTGATCCCTAGTATCCATTATGTTCTGAGATTGATGTTGCTATGACTTTGCTACGCTTAATGCTTGTCACTAAGGCCCGAGTGCCATGATTTCAGATCTGAACCTATTATGTTTTCATCAATATATATGAGAGTTCTTGATCCTATCTTGCAAGTCTATAGTCACCTATTATGTGTTATGATCCGTTAACCCCGAAGTGACAATAATCGGGATACTTACCGGTGATGACCGTAGTTTGAGGCGTTCATGTATTCACTATGTGGTAATGCTTTGTTTCGGTTAGAGGCCTTAATATCCCTTAGTTTCCATTAGGACCCCGCTGCCACGGGAGGGTAGGACAAAAGATGTCATGCAAGTTCTTTTCCATAAGCACGTATGACTATATTCGGAATACATGCCTACATTACATTGACGAATTGGAGCTAGTTCTGTGTCACCCTATGTTATGACCGTTACATGATGAACCGCATCCGGCATAATTATCCATCATTGATCCGATGCCTACGAGCTTTCCATATACTGGTTTACGCTTATTTACTTTCCCGTTGCTATTGTTACAATCACTACAAAATACCAAAAACATTACTTTGCTTTAGTTACTCTTTTGTTACCGTTACCATCAGTATTATATTACTTTGCTACTAAACACTTTGCTGCAGATACTAAGTTTCCAGGTGTGGTTGAATTGACAACTCAGCTGCTAATACTTGAGAATATTCTTTGGCTCCCCTTGTGTCGAATCAATAAATTTGGATTGAATACTCTACCCTCGAAAGCTGTTGCGATCCCCTATACTTGTGGGTTATCATGTATTTCATATAAAAAATACAATAAAGTGAAACAGAGTGAAGTTCAAACAGACATGCTCCAGAAGTTCAACTACTTCATGCAGCGCAAAAAACAACACGTCAAAAACAGAGTGAGGTTCAAACAGACATGCCCGAGAAGTTCAACGACTTCTCGCACTGCGTTTCCATTCGCAATGAAGGCAGAAATCATGATCTCATCATTTCTCTAATTTACTTCAAAATGACATGAATATATCATTCGTGTAAGTTCAAGTCCTCGGTCAGAGAAAGTTAAGAAAAATATTGTGAGAGAGGTTTGTACAAAAAGAATATCATTTGTATAACACAGACGAAATGGATCAGAAAATTACAAACAAAAATACGTCACAGAAGTTCAATGTGAAAACAACAGGAAGTTCGATTACTATAGTGAATGAATTTGACATTAGTTTTTATAAAATAATCGCGAGTTTGAAAATACGATTAACACGAGAAAGTTACATGTTTACATCAGCTTTCCATCGGTATATTACTTGCTCAATTCTAGTGAGTGTTCCGGTGAGTGGATGGAGAGCTACGGGCAAAAAAAACACGTGAAAAACAGAGTGAAGTTCGAGTAGACATGCCGAGAAGTTCAGGTTCTTCACGCGGTGCATTTTCGAAGAATCTGTTTTGCGATAAAGGTAGAACGAATGATATCGCCATTTTTTAAATTACTTGAAAATGGCTAGGAATCAGAGAAAACCATCAACATGAAAAAGTTTTGCATTTTCCTTAGCTTTTGAACGGTATATTATTTGCCCCATTCCGATAAAGTTTGTAGAAATTATGGCGAAAATACACTTTTATCCATTTTCAAAATTGATTTAAAACTATAAGGAATTGGGAGAAACAATATATACCAAAAAGTTCCGCATTTCCTCAAGCTTTCCAACGCCATATCATTTGCTACATTCGGACGCATGGTTAAAAAATTAGCTCGAAAATACGAACTCGGTGAAAATTGGACCGTTTTCTACATTACTTTTAAACCGTTCAAAATTAGAAAAAAGTTTAAACATGAAAAAGTAGCGCATTTTCATAAGCTTTACAATGCCATATCATTTGAATCGATTATCCGTTTAGAAAATGACATCGAAAATACGAACTCGGCTATTCGGTTTGCAAAATTTTATGATTTTCCAAATTACTCTTTAACCGTAGGGAATTAGAGAAAACTTTTAACATGTGGAAGGAGCGGTTTTGCAGCAGCTTTCCAATGCCATATTATTTGCCTCATTCCGATAAATGGTTTTGAAATGCGATCAAAATACGATTCACGTTTTTTGTGGGAAGAAAAACCGGTTTTCAAAACTGCTCTTAAACCGCTTTTATTTTGCCAAAAATTTAACTTGGGTCATGATACTCGTGTCCATAGCTTTCTGAGGGTATATCGCAAGCCCCATTTGGGCAATGTTTGCGGAAGTTCAACCTAGCACTAGGGGAAGTTCAGGTCGAACAACTCAGGCAGTAAAATTACAACAAAGACATGTTTCATCATGACCCGAGAGAAAATACGCCAATGAGCGAGATTCCTATTTAAAACGGGCATTTAGTTGGTAAAAACATTTGTATATTACACTTAATCACAAAGAACATGATTGACCAAAAAAATTCATGTGGGGAGACACGGTTGAGAAGATAGCCCGAAGGTCGGGTTCCTACAAAGGGAAGTTCAGGCATGTAACTCAGGAAGTTTATGTTGTGATCAGAATAATATTTTGATCCCGTGATTAGAATAGTGTTTATGTATATATATATGTATGTATATATATATATTTTATCCTAAAGGACCAAATCAATATTGTGAAGATAAACCTTGAAGTCAAAACAATGTTGAAGACAATTCAATGCAAAGATAAAATAATCATGACGCCAAACGCAAATCTTCGAGAAGGTTTGGTGGTGGCGTTATCCACCATATAGGAAGTAGACACGGCGCACAATTATCATGGCGCTCCGAAGTCAAATTCCATGTTAATATATTCACACTTAGAGGGTAAGTCTTCATTAGTTGAAGATATACGTTACTTCGTGTGTTGCACATCTAAGTCGTCAATATGCATAAGCGTTAGGATGTGTGTCCAATCACATGACATTTGAGGATTCTAAGATATTTAGCTCACACCGTAACTTGCAAAACCTTTTCTCATCCAAGGGCTTTGTGAAGATATCTGCCAATTGCTCTTCAGTGTTGATGTGTATGATATCAATATCTTCCTTCATGACATGATCTCTGAGAAAATGATGACGAATCTAAATGTGCTTTGTCTTCGAGTGCTGAACTGGATTGTTGGCAATCTTGATGGCACTTTCATTGTCGCAGTCGAGTGGCACATGCTTCAGGTGGATACCATAGTCCTTGAGAGTTTGCTTCATCCATAGAAGCTGAGCGCAGCAAGATCCAGCAGCAATGTATTCGGATTCAGTAGTGGAGAGTGATACACAGTTCTGCTTCATTGAAGACCAACAGACAAGAGATCGTCCAGGAAAGTGACATGTGCCTGATGTGGACTTGCGATCAACCTTGTCACCAGCATAATCAGCATCTGAGAATCCAACTAGATCAAACTCTGAGCCCTTGGGATACCATAATCCTAGTGTTGGGGTGTAAGCCAAATATCAAAGAATTCGCTTTACAGCTAAGTGATGCGATTCCTTTGGTGCCGCTTGGAATCGGGCACACATGCAAACGCTAAGCATTATATATGGCCTAGATGCACATAATTAGATTAAAGAACCAATCATGGAGCAGTATACCTTTTGGTCGAACTCTTTACCATTGTCGTCCGGGCCCAGATGACTTTTGGTTGGCATTGGCGTCATGTACCCTTTGAAGTTTTGCATTCCAAACTTCTTTAGGAAATCTTTGAGATATTTTTCTTGTGATATGAAGATGCCATTTCTCTGCTGACGGATTTGAAGACCAAGGAAGAATTTCAGCTCACCCATCATTGACATCTGATATTGCTCTTGCATCATATGCCCGAACTCATCACTGAATCTCTTATCAGTATAGCCGGTGATAATGTCATCCACATAGATTTGACATACACACAATTCACCATCATATGTCTTCGTAAAGAGAGTGAGATCTAGTGAACCAGGTTTGAAGCCTTTGCTCTTCAGGAAGTCTTTGAGTGTGTCATAGCAAGCGAGAGGTGCTTGTTTGAGGCCATATGATACGTCCATTTTGCATCATGCTTTTATATCGATACTTAGTGCATTATGGGCTGTTATTACACATTATGTCACAATACTTATGCCTATTCTCTCTTATTTTACAAGGTTTACATGAAGAGGGAGAATGCCGGCAGCTGGGATTTTGGGCTGGAAAAGGAGCAAATATTAAAGACCTATTCTGCACAGCTCCAAAAGTCCTGAAACTTCACGGAAATTATTTCCAGAATATATAAAAAATACTGAGCGCAAGAAGTACCAGAGGGGGGCCACCCACCAGCCATGAGGGTGGGGGGCGCGCCCTACCCCCTGGGCGCGCCCCTTGCCTCGTGGGCCCCCTGGTGGCCTTCCGATGCCCATCTTCTGCTATATGAAGCCTTTCATCTGAGAAAAAATCATAAGCAAGCTTACGGGACAAAACTCCGCCGCCACGAGGCGGAACCTTGGCGGAACCAATCTAGGGCTCCGGCGGAGCTGTTCTATCGGGGAAACTTCCCTCTAGGAGGGGGAAATCATCACCATCGTCATCACCAACGATCCTCTCATCGGGAGGGGGTCAATCTCCATCAACATCTTCACCAGCACCATCTCATCTCAAACCCTAGTTCATCTCTTGTATCCAATTTTTGTATCCAAACCTCAGATTGGTACCTGTTGGTTGCTAGTAGTGTTGATTACTCCTTGTAGTTGATGCTTGTTGGTTTACTTGGTGGAAGATCATATGTTCAGATCCATTATGCATATTAATACCCCTCTGATTATGAACATGAATATGCTTTGTGAGTAGTTATGTTTGTTCCTGAGGACATGGGAGAAGTCTTGCTATTAGTAGTCATGTGAATTTGGTATTCGTTCGATATTTTGATGAGATGTATGTTGTCATCCCTCTAGTGGTGTCATGTGAACGTCGACTACATGACACTTCACCATTGTTTGGGCCTAGAGGGAGGCATTGGGAAGTAATAAGTAGATGATGGGTTGCTAGAGTGACAGAATCTTAAACCCTAATTTATGAGTTGCTTCGTAAGGGGTTAGGTTTACCTTAATACTATGGTTAGGTTTACCTTAATACTTCTGTTGTAGTTGCGGATGCTTGCAATGGGGGTTAATCATAAGTGGGATGCTTGTCCAAGTAAGGACAACACCCAAGCACCGGTCCACCCACATATCAAAATCATATGATCATGATGAAAACTAGCTTGACGATAATTCCCATGTGTCCTCGGGAGCGCTTTCCTTCATATAAGAAATTGTCCAGGCTTGTCCTTTGCTACAAAAAGGATTGGGCCATCTTGCTGCACTTTATTTACACTTGTTACTTGTTACTCGTTACCAATTACCTTATCACAAAACTATTTGTTACCGATAATTTCAGTGTTTGCAGAGAATACCTTGCTGAAAACCGCTTATCATTTCCTTCTGCTCCTCGTTGGGTTCGACACTCTTACTTATCGAAGAGGCTACGATAGATACCCTATACTTGTGGGTCATCACCATACAATGCCTTGTTGAGCTTGTATACCATGTCAGGACGCTTTGGGTCTTCAAAACCAGATGGTTGTGCAACATACACTTCTTCTTCTTCTTCAATTCTGCCGTTGAGAAAGGCACTTTTGACATCCATTTGATATAGAAGAATGTTGTTGTGGTTGGCATAGGCAAGAAGTATGCGAATGGCTTCAAGCCTAGCCACATGAGCAAATGTTTCATCGAAGTCAATCCCTTCAACTTGTGTGTAACCTTGAGCAACGAGACGAGCCTTGTTTCTAACAACTTGACCATGCTCATCTTGTTTGTTGTGATAGATCCATTTGGTACCGATGATATTGTGCTTGCGAGGATCTGGACGCTTGACAAGCTCCCACACATTGTTCAGCTCGAACTATTGAAGCTCTGCTTGCATAGCTTGAATCCATTCAGGTTCCGTGAAGGCTTCGTCAACTTCCTTGGGTTCTGATATTGAGACAAATGCAAAGTGTCCACAGAAATTTGCTAGCTGTGTTGCTCTTCAATGAGTGAGGGGACCAGGTGCATTGATGCTATAAATTATCTTCTCAATCTGCACTTCATTTGCAACACGTGGATGAACTGGACGAAGATTATGCCCTTGCTGATCATTGTCTTCATCTTCAGCATTGGCTTCAGGCTGAGCAGTGTCTTCGGGCTGATTAGGTGCAGAAATAATGATTTCCTCTTCAGTCTGTGCCTCTGAAGGTATGATTTCTCCAATACCCATAAGCTTGATAGATTCACTTGGTGTAGCCTCATCTAGAACATTAGGCAGGTGCTCTCTTTGCGAGCTGTTAGTCTCATCGAACCACACATCCACAGTTTCAACCACTTTGTAGTGAAAGAGGTTGAAGACTCTGTAGGAGTGTGAATCCTTTTCGCAGCCAAGCATAAATCCTTCATGTGCTTTCGATGCAAATTTTGAAGTGTGATGCGGATCCTTGATCCAACACCTAGCACCAAATACTCTGAAATAGCCGATGTATGGCTTCTTACTAGTCAGGAGCTCATATGATGTCTTCTTTAGGAACTTGTGAAGATAAACACGGTTGATGACATGGCATGTAGTATCAATAGCTTCAGGCCAGAACTTCCTTGGAGTCTTGTACTCATGAAGCATCGTCCTGCCATCTCAACGAGAGTTTTGTTCTTGCGCTCCACGATGCCATTCTGCTGAGGTGTGTATGGAGCCGAGAACTCATGTGTGATGCCCAATGTATCAAGATAAGTGTCAAGGCTGGTGTTCTTGAATTTAGTGCCGTTGTCACTTCGGATGTGCTTGATCTTGATGCCATAGTTGGTCATGGCACGATTGGCGAATCATCTGAAGACATCTTGCACTTCAGTCTTGTAGATAATTATGTGCACCCATGTATATCTCGAGTAATCATCAACAATGACGAAGCCATAGAGGCAAGCAGTAGTAGTGAGGGTAGAATAGTGAGTAGGGCCGAATAAGTCCATGTGAAGCATCTTGAAGGGACGTGTCGTTGTCATGATTATCTTCAAGGGATGCTTGGCCCGAGTCATTTTTCCAATTTTACAGGCACTACATAGATGATCCTTCTTGAACTTGACTCCCTCGATGCCTATTACATGCTTCTTCTGTGCAAGAGTGTGTAAGTTCCTCATGCTAGCATACCCTAACCTCCGATGCCAGAGCCAGCACTCTGAAGCTTTTGCTAGAAGACATACGGCCAACCGTGGTCCTGCTGAGAAATCTACCATGTACAGATCATCCTTTCGATACCCTTCGAAGAATAGAGATTTGTCAGATTCCATAAGCACAAGGCAATGATATTTTCCAAATATCACAATCATGTTCAGATCACAAAGCATTGATATAGACATTAAGTTGAAACCAAGGGATTCAACAAGCGTCACTTTATCCATGTGCTGATCCTTTGAGATTGCAACTCTACCTAGGCCCAATACCTTGCTTTTACCAGTGTCAGCAAATGTGATGTGACTTCTGTCAGACGGATGTAGGGTTGAATCCATAAGAAGACTTCGATCACCAGTCATGTGGTTAGTGCATCCACTATCCATAATCCACTCCGAAGCCTTTGGTGTCGTACCCTACAGTACAGTTTGGGGGATAGGCTTCACCAAGGGAAATGTGAAGCATAAACATTTGACAAACAAGCATATTATCAAAGTTCAGATCCTTGTTAGGGTAGATAGGATGTTTGTCTAGAAATCCTGGGATGAAATACATAGTAAGACCATTCTGGCATTTTATCTTGCGTCCCACAAGATATTTTAGGTCCCCAGCATAAGCATCAAAAGCCTTTGATTTCCGGCTGGAGACCTTTCCCTGCAAAAGAGAGTTAGTTCTTCTTAACCACCCACATCTTCAGGGGTGGCTTAGAAGCAATGAGTCTAAGTGCAGCATCTGACAACTTTGGCTTTGGAGCCCTAGCAAATAGTCTTACAGGAGATGAATAATACTCATAAGAATAGGCAGAAATGTTCTTGGTATTATGAATATAGTGGTTTGATGAAACACGCTCATATTCATAAGTCTGAGCATGATTTCCCTGCAAAACATTGGCGCTCGGGTGACTCTGATGAGTCCTGTGTCTGTATGAAGCCTTTGGACCATGTGAAGCCTTAGGTCTAGGGTTTGTCTTCTTCCCATGTGGTGTCATGATGACATTCAGATGAAGCTTCTCAAGACAACTTTTGGGCACCCAGATCTTCTTCAAAGGTGATGCATTCCTGCAGTTAGTACTAATATACCTGGCAAACACTTCACCATTCTGTTTCTTAAACAGTTTATAGTTTGCATCAAAGGATTCATCAATGATAATTGGGTTAGCACAAGTGAAGCCAGACAAGGTAGATGATCCACTGAAGGACCCTTTGCAGCAACCCATGTGGTTTTGGGGTACTGCTCAGGCTTCCAGTATGAACCATCAACGTTCATTTTCCTCTCCAACCCAACACCCTCTTTCCTAGGGTTTCGGTTCACAATCTGTTTCTTGAGGACATCGCATAGAGTCTGATGTCCTTTGAGGCTTTTGTACATCCCTGTTTCAAGCAGTGTCTTCAACCTAGCATTTTCATCAGCAATGGTAGTGGTATCCTCATAAGAGGGGTTAGTTACCACATCAGTAGTTGAAGATATAGCAACAGTAGTAGTAGTACAACGTTCAGCAACAGAGACATCATTATCATGCTCAAGACATTTTAAACATCGTGGCTCAAGGTCTTTGTCGGTGTCAAAACCGGCGGATCTCGGGTAGGGGGTCCCAAACTGTGCGTCTAAGGCGGATAGTAACAGGAGGCAGGGGACATGATGTTTTACCTAGGTTTGGGCCCTCTTGATGGAGGTAAAACCCTACGTCCTGCTTGATTGTTCTTGATGATATGAGTATTACAAGAGTAGATCTACCACGAGATCAGAGAGCTAAACCCTAGAAGCTAGCCTATGGTATGATTGTATGTTGTCCTATGGACTAAAACCCTCTGGTTTATATAGACACTGGAGGGGGCTAGGGTTACACAAGGTCAGTTACAAAGGAGGAGATATACATATCTGTATTGCCTACCTTGCCTTCCATGCCAAGTAGAGTCCCATCCGGACACATGACGAAGTCTTCAATCTCGTATCTTCATAGTACAATAGTCCGACCAAAGTATATAGTTCGTCTGTCCGAAGACCCCCTAATCCAGGACTCCCTCAGTAGCCCCTGAACCAGGCTTCAATGACGATGAGTCCGATGCGCAGTGTTGTCTTCGGCATTGCAAGGCGGGTTCCTCCTCTGAATACACCATGGAAGAGTTTGAACGCAAGGATAGTGTCCGACCCTGTAAAATAAGTTCCACATTCCATCATAGAGAGAATAATACTTCCATAAATCCAATCTACTGACATGTTTTGATAGTATGACATCACTTCATGGCCCGGTTATTATTTGAACCGCTTTTCTCAACCAGCTCCGCACATATCACGAGGCGGTTTTCTCGATACGTCTTGTCAAAGCAGAGATCGTATTCCCCTTATCATGGGATTCTCATTAATACGGACGTGGGTAACCCAACCGCACCATCAATTACGGTGCCTGGGGAATAAGCGGTTTTGCCAGGCAAGTGGGGAGACTCATCGCCTCTTCCGCCCTTATAAAAGGGACAAAGATCTACTTTTTTCACCCACGCCTTCTTCCTTCTCGCTTTCCCATTCCCGCACACTCGAGCTCTAGCGCCCAAGCTCGCGCCCTTCTTCTCAAACCACTCCAAGCATGTCTGGAGCAGGAGGCAAGTGGATGGCTTCCTCCGTCACAGAGGAAGACATCAAAAAGTTACAGGAGGCCGGATACCTAGCTGCGAATATCGCGCACCGGCTGCGGAATGCGGGGCAGGTCGTTCCTACGCCCGAACCCCATGAGAGGGTAGTTTTTCTCACCCACTTCATCCGCGGACTGGGATTTACACTCCACTCGTTTGTCCGCGGGCTCATTTTCTACTACGGGCTGGATTTTCATGATATGGCCCCCAACTTCATCCTCAACATTTCGGCGTTTATCGTCGTGTGCGAGGCCTTCCTCCGCATCAAGCCCCATTTCGGCCTGTGGCTGAAGACTTTTAGTGTCAAACCGAAGGTGGTGGTTGCCAGCAGGCGGAGTGCGGAGGAGCCATGGTGGGCAAGATGCCAAACGTCACCTGGCTCGAAGGCTCCTATGTGGAGACCATAAAGGGGTGGCAATCGGGGTGGTTCTACATCACCGAGCCGCATGACACCAACTGGGTGGCGGCCCCCAACTTTTGATCCGGAATCCCCACGCGGCTCACCTCCGGAAAGAGAAGGGCCTGTCCTGGGGTTCTTCGGTAGAGCTAACCGGACTCCAAACCTGTATCCAGAACATGATGAACACGAAAATTAAACTTGTCAACGTGGTCCAGGTTATGCTCGTCGGCCGGATCCTTCCGTGCCAACGACGGGCATTCAATTTGTGGGAGTTCGACTCGGCCAAGCACCAGATGCTGCAGGAGCTCTACGACATGACGCACAAAGACGTCTGGAGGGTGCTGTTCAAGAGCGCCGAGATCCCTCCCCCTCTCACCGAAGACCGCGGACTCAGCGCAAAGCGCCATGCCGGTCCGGTAAGCATTTCTATTTCTCGGGGTATTTATTTGCCCAGGTATAGTTATGCGTAGGATCTAAGCTCCCATGTCACTAACAGGACTGCTTAAAGATGGCGGAGCAGCTTGACAGCCCAGCCCCGCTGCCCGAAGATCCTGCGGATGCTCTTCTAACGAAGATGCTGACTTCAGCACCTTACGAGGTGCCGGCACAGAAGACCAAGAAGAAGACCGCGGGGACCCGAAAGGGTCTCCGGCGTACGGTCGTATCAGACAATGACTCCGACGCACACTCCTCCCATGGAAACGAGGAGGAGGAGAAAAGTTCGCCCCCTAGCCGGGGGAGACAAGAAAAGGAAGGCCAACCCATCTGGGGAGGCCGAAGGGTTCAAAAAGGGAAGGACCCTCCTTCCGGACCGTGCCACGACGGCCGTCGACAACGGCGACGAGTGGCTGCCCAGGGACAAGCCCCTGGCGAAGTCCTAAGTGTCCGGACACCATAGTACTTCATGATATGTTTTATTGTACTGCATTTCCTCATGCCGAACATGATTATGCAGTCCGTCCCGAGCTCATCTCGACGTACCTTTGTCGAGCGGCTCGTTGGGCTCATCGGATATGAACAGTGGTTCTCTTCCGACCGCTTCCACCCCTCGCCCTATGGACAACGCCGAGGTGTTGTCCAAACAGGCACTGAGCCAAGGGGAGGTGGTCCTGGGGGTGCTTGACGGCGACTTCCCGGACCCTGGGTACCAAGAGAGCGAGGCTCCTATGGGCTTCGAGTTCGGGCCCCAGCCGGACACTACGCCGGAACCTTCGATGGTTCCGGACTCCGGCAGGCGGTCCCCCATCAAGGGGGGCCAACCATCCGTACCGGTGTCCTCTGTCCAACCAAAGGCACCGGACAACCTGCTGGAAGCGCTTCGCAGCGCTTCCATCGAAGAAGAGCACCGCACTATCATGAGTGCGGTGGTCGAGAAGGTTCAGTCCGCCAAAAACGGACTGACCGAAGCTTGCGCCAGCCTCCTAACAGGCTTTAAGGTAAGCAATCAAAATATAAGAAAATATTACCGCATAGATAGTAGCCCCTGATGCTCTGTTCGGCGTTCGCGAAGAAAAACCAAATAGAGGATCAAATGATAACCCGGGAGTCTAATTAGAGTACGTCTATGTGTATGTCCATGCTTCACTGCTGGCTGCTGCCGCACGTACTGTGGAGGTCTCTGCGCTGAAGCAGGCCCTGAAGCGGTCCGAGGACGTGCTCGGCCTTACCAAGAGGCAGCTCGAAAAGAGCAAAGGTAAGATATACCCCTGTCTATATAGTTAAAAAGAAGTTTGGGTGTGAAGTAATACGATCATCATGAATTTGTCAGGGCCATGACCGAGGTGGAGACCCTGAGGAAGGCGTTGTCCGCGGCCGAAGACAAACCGGCCAAAGAACGTATTGAACGGGAGAAACAAGAAGCCCGAGTGGGCAAGGTGCAGCAAGAGCTCGAAGTTCTCGCCAAGAAGCATGAGTCCTTGGAGCTTGACTCCAAGACGCGGAGTCCGAGCTCGCGTAGGCGCTTGAAAGCGTCCGGAGCGCCAAGGCCGAAGCCCACAAGGCCCTCCAGGAGATTGATGCGGCAAGGAAGATAGCAGCGGGTAAGTCATTCAATATGCAAAGCAAGCATGTGAAGGAGACTTTCCTTTTTCTTACCCGAGTTCGGAGCTCTCTAGGAGTGTTTGCAGATCTTCCCCGCAGTGTGCTGGATGCCGCAGAGTTTTACCGGGCTGAGGAGGGGAGCTCAATGGAGAAGTTGTTCTGGTCTCAGTATACTGGGACCGAACACCCCGTGACCTTGAGCAACCAGCTTAAGCAGTTGGTCGAACTTCACAAGGCGGCCGAACATGCCATGAGGGGCCTTATAGTCTGGATGTGGCCTGGTGAGCCCCTGTCCGGTAGCTACTTTGGTCTGGTGAGACGGTTGGTGGAAGCCTGCCCATGGCTTGAGGTCATCAAGCGGTCCGTTTGCATCGAAGGTGCACGCAGGGATTTTGCCCGGGAGAAGGTGCACTGGGCGAAGCTGGACGCCATGAAGCTTGTGAAGGAGGGGCCGCGGGAGGGCAAGGAGCATCGCCACCCCGAGAATTATTATGAGGGTCTCCTGGAGGGATCCCGCCTAGTGGCAGATGAGTGTGCCAAGGATATAATTTTTGAATGAACATGCTCATGTGGTCCTATAATATGAAACGAGTTCATTTGCGCCATGCGACGCTTTCTTAATTTAAAATATTACCTTATGTGCGGCCGTTTATAAAATCTGAGAGTTGGCCAGTCATCGGCTTCTACCCCCATGTAACTAGTACTTGGGTGTTCGGGATAAATCTGAACACTCTTTACCCCAATTTTGGGTCCTTCAAGGGAGGTTTTCAGCGCAACGAACCAGACAATTGGACTATAATGCTTTATCACTCTCACTTAGCCATAGAAGTCTATGATTTTAAATTTTTGGTGAAGCCCCTGGTATTCGAAGGGCCGAATTTGGGGCGCTATACACGCCTAAGCCGGACAAGACTGACTCCTCGCCCGAAGCGGAAAAAGTCTTTAAGGACTTGAGACCTCTCGAACAGCGATCGGTCTCTCGCCTTATCATGACAGTTAGTTTTTGACTTTCTCTACTTAGGTGCTCGTCTGGAAGAACCGGGAGACAATCGCAGTAGTTCTCCCACCGCTACCTTAGCCGATATAGCGGAATGTAAGGTACCAAAGCGTGGGAGCCGGGCAACCCAACATTTGACCCAAGACATGATTCGGAGCTGATGCATATAATGCTATAAGTTCGGGGTGCCGCACTGTCGAAAGTGTTCAGACTTCTTGCGCCGTATTATGGGGTAAACCAGAGCCCCTGGCGTACTGATCGTACCCGAGCGCGCAGGTGCGGAATGTCGTAAATGGACATATAAGAGAAAGAGAAAAACTTAAATAATGCAATGAAAGATTAATAATATACATTGTTATTTGAGTAATACGTTGAGACGTACTGGTACAAGTAGTGCAATAAGCATAAAGTGGGACAATTCGAAATGTCCTATCCCAAGGCAAGCTACGAATAAATAGTGAAAAGTGGGTATATCAAGTATTACTAGAGGCCACCTGGCGGTTCCCGTGTTCATCTTAGCTTCTCGCCGCCTTGGTTGTTGCTTCCGGAGTGTGTCCGGCAATCGGACTGCCAGAAAGGGCTTCCGAAGAGTTAGGCCCTAAAAGAGAAAAGGAATGTGAAAGGTGTACAGCCCGTGGCGTGGTTTAAGCCACAATGCGGGGCGTGTCCTGATTGTGCCCCTGCCTATGTCCATGGTATTTTCAATGCGCAGTTATGTACGCGCGACACGGATTTCGTTGCTGCATTGGGACTGGGACGGGGGCCGAATTGCTAGGCGAGCGTAGATCGAACCAGGCGATCCTGTTTTAGATTATTCTAGACTCGCTTGAAGGTGTCCGGGGGCTGCAACGCCGAATGAGTCGTCTGTGTGAACAGGCTGCTTTGTGCTTCTACTGCAAGGGCCACAGTGTGCTCTTCCGTACGGAGCGAGCGTTCTGTGTTTCCATTTACTGTTATGACCCCGCGAGGTCCTGGCATCTTGAGCTCGAGGTATGCGTAATGCGGCACTGCATTGAATTTTGCAAATGTTGTCCGTCCGAGCAGTGCATGATAGCCACTGCGAAACGGGACGATGTCGAAGATTAACTCTTCGCTTCGAAAGTTATCCGGTGATCCGAAGGCCACTTCCAGTGTGATTGAGCCTGTGCAATGGGCCTCTACACCTGGGATGACGCCTTTGAAGGTGGTTTTGCTGGGTTTGATCCTTGAGGGATCGATACACATTTTTCGCACTGTATCCTGATAGAGCAGGCTCAGGCTGCTACCGCCGTCCATAAGGACTCGAGTGAGGTGAAATCCGTCAATGATGGGGTCTAGGACCAGTGCGGCGGATCCGCCACGACGGATGCTAGTGGGGTGGTCCCTGCGATCGAAGGTGATCGGGCAAGTAGACCATGGGTTGAACTTCGGGGCGACGGGCTCCATCGTGTAGACGTCCCTTAGTGCACGCTTCCGCTCCCTCTTGGGAATGTGGGTTGCGTATATCATGTTCACTGTCTTCACTTGTGGGGGAAACCCCTTCTGTCCCCCTGGGTTCGGCGGTCGGGGCTCCTCCTCCTCATCACTATGCAGCCCCTTGTCTTTTTTTGGCATTTAACTTGCCCGCCTACTTGAACACCCAGCATTCTCTGTTGGTGTGATTGGCTGGCTTGTCAGGGGTGCCGTGGATTTGACACGAGCGATCCAGTATGCGATCCAGACTAGACGGAGCTGGAGTATTTCTTTTGAATGGCTTTTTCTGCTGATCGGATCTAGAGCCTTTGAATCCGGCATTGACTGCCGTATCTTCGGTGTTATCGCCGTTATTGCGACGCTTTGGTCCATTACGACGCTGCCTACCGTTGACGTCTTTGGTATCTGAGGTATTCGGATTCCTTGATGTGTTGTTGCTGCGAGCCAGCCAGCTGTCCTCGCCCGCGCAAAAGCGGGTCATGAGTGTTGTGAGGGCTGCCATAGATTTCGGCTTCTCCTGGCCGAGGTGGCGGGCGAGCCACTCGTCGCGGTTGTTATGCTTGAATGCCGCTAGGGCTTTTGCATCCGAACAGTCTACAATTTGATTTTTCTTAGTCAGGAACCGTGTCCAGAATTGTCTGGCCGATTCCCCTGGCTGCTGGGTTATGTGGCTCAAGTCATCAGCGTCCAGTGGCTGCACATAAGTGCCCTGGAAGTTGTCAAGAAATGCATCTTCCAAATCCTCCCAGCTGCCGACGGAATCTGCTGGCAAGCTATTCAGCCAATGCCGAGCTGGTCCTTTGAGTTTTAGTGGGAGGTACTTGATGGCATGCAGATCGTCACCGCGAGCCATGTGGATGTGAAGGAGGAAGTCCTCAATCCATAAAGCGGGATCTATTGTGCCGTCGTATGATTCGATATTTACGGGTTTGAAACCCTCCAAAATTCATGATTCATAACTTCATCAGTGAAGCATAGGGGGTGTGCGGCGCCTCTGTGCCGGGCTATATCCCGACGCAGTTCGTATGAGTCTTGTCTGCTGTATTCGGCCCGGCCAGATTTACTCTTGGTGTATCCGACGCGATGATCATCGTCCCGTGCGGGCGCACGTGTTCGTGTCCCGTATATTGACCTTGCGATTTTTGCCTTGCTGTCCAAGATGTCTTGCAGGTCCTTTGTGTTGCCCCAGGACTTAGTATATTTGACTGAGTGGCAATGGGGTGCGGACTGAACTTTAGGCTGAAACGCCTCTCTGGCTCGGCCGCGTAGTGGCCGGTCAGCCGCATCATACACTGGTGAATGAGGCTTCAATGCTTCCTCCTCGAGGTGGGGTAGCAACCTGCGTTCGGGGTAACTCTTGGACGGGTGCTCGAATTCATGCTCCTGGGCCGCAAGGACTTTGGTCCATCTGTGTGCTAGCAAGTCTTGATCAGCTTGAAGCTGTTGCTGTTTCTTCTTTAGGCTAGTTGTTGTGTCCATAAGCCGGCGCTTGAGGCACTCTTGCTCGACGGGGTCCTCAGGCACGATAAACTCGTCGTCTCCGAGGCTCGCCTCGTCTTCGGAGAGAGGCATGTAATTGTCCTCCTCCGGTTGTCCATCAGCTGCCCGCTCTGGGGGGATAGCTTGTTTGTCCTCTAGCTCAGCACCGTGCTGGAGGGGATTGTTGTTGTCTTCGGTGCTATCCGGAGTGTTATTATCTCCTGTGCCGGTATCACTGCTCTTGCTGTGGCGGGACTTAGAGCGGCGCCGCTGACGTTGGCGCTTGGGTTGCTTTTTGGAGGGGTCATCCTCCGCTTTCTCGTCGCCATTGGCTTCTTTGGGGGTGTCCACCATGTATATATCATATGAGGAGGTGGCGGTCCAGTGCCCTGAGGGTGGTGGATCCTGTTCGTTTCCGGCTTCGTCGTCCATACCGTCGAAGTCTTCGGAGCCGAAGTCGAGCATGTCGGTTAAGTCGTCGACAGTGGCTACTAAGTGGGTGGTGGGTGGGCAGCGAATTTCCTTGTTGCCCGCATCCCATTCTAGCCGGACATAGTTCGGCCAAGGTTCTCCTGACAGGGAGAGAGACCTTAATGAATTTAGCACATCCTCGAAGGGTGAGTGCTGAAAGATGTCCGCGGAGGTGAACTCCATGATCGGCGCCCAGTCGGACTCGACGGGCACGGATATGAGCGGCTCGGAGTCCGTGGCCGTGGATGAATCCAGTGGTTTGGCGACACGGCTCTCGTAAGGGGTAAAGTCAGTATCCGGCTCTATCGCCACTGAGAGTGCGGCCTCCATGGCGGGGTCCATCCCTCCGCTCTCGGATGGCGCGACTTGCTCCGGATTGATGGATGGAGTAGCTGCGGATGCGATCTCACGAATACTGTCCGACGGTAGAGTTACGTCATGCTCGTCAAGACTATACGGCGCGTCTGACATGGGCTCAAATCCGTCGAAGATCAAGTCTCCGTGGATGTCGGCCGTGTAGTTCAAGTTTCCAAATTTGACCTGATGGCCAGGGGCGTAGCTCTCAATCTGCTCCAGATGGCCAAGCGAATTGGCCCGCAGTGCAAAGCCGCCAAATATGAAGATCTGTCTGAGGAGGAAAGCCTCACCCTGGACCGCATCACTAGAGATGATCGAAGGAGCCATCAAGCCTTATGGTGGCGTCACAGTGGAACTCTCAATGAAAGCACCAATGTCGGTGTCAAAACCGGCGGATCTCGGGTAGGGGGTCCCGAACTATGCGTCTAAGGCGGATGGTAAGAGGAGGCAGGGGACACGATGTTTTACCCAGGTTCGGGCCCTCTTGTTGGAGGTAAAACCCTACATCCTGCTTGATTGTTCTTGATGATATGAGTATTACTAGAGTAGATCTACCACGAGATCAGAGAGGCTAAACCCTAGAAGCTAGCCTATGGTATGATTGTATGTTGTCCTATGGACTAAAACCCTTCGGTTTATATAGACACCGGAGGGGGCTAGGGTTACACAAGGTCGGTTACAAAGGAGGAGATATACATATCCGTATTGCCTAGCTTGCCTTCCACGCCAAGTAGAGTCCAATCCGGACACGGGACGAAGTCTTCAATCTCGTATCTTCATAGTCCAACAGTCCGGCCAAAGTATATAGTCTGGCTGTCCGGAGACCCCCTAATCTAGGACTCCCTTAGTCTTCCTGAGCAGTACTGATCTGTTGAGCGCGAAGTGACTCATTCTCCTTTTGAAGATCTTCATTCGACGCTCTCAGGTTCTCAAGTTCTTGCTTCCTTTGAAGATAATCATAGGAAAGCTTCTCATGAGTAGCTGAGAGAGTTTCATGACGACTTTCAAGTTCTTCGTACTTAACATGAAGATTTTTAATGTCTTCAATTAAGGACTGAGTTCGTGTCATTTTCGTGTCCAACAGGTCATCGCTTTTGTTTAGCAACTTTTGAATGTGTTCCATAGCATTTTGTTGTTCCATTGCAATTTTAGCAAGTGTTTTGTAGCTAGGTTTAGATTCACATTCAGAGTCATCTTCACTGGATGTTTGAAAGTAAGTATCACGTGAGTTTACCTTGGCACCACGTGCCATGAAGCAGTAGGTAGGAGCAGAGTCATCCTCATCATCGGCATCAGCGTTGGCGAGGATGTCATTATCTTCAGTGTTGAAGATGGCCTTGGCGACATACGCAGAAGCTAGAGTTAGGATTGCCACGCCTGAATCAGACTCCTCCTCCGACTCCACCTCTGCCTCCTGAGAAGCATACTCCTCCTCTGAATCCATCTCCTTGCCAACAAACGCACGAGCCTTGCTTGATGAGCTCTTCTTGTATGATGAAGGCTTTGATGAAGACTTTGAGGATTTCTTCTTCTTCTTGTCATCAGAATCATATTCCTTGCTCTTCTTCTTCTTCTTGGTCTCATTGTCCTATTGAGGACACTCAGAGATGTAGTGACCAGGTTTCTTGCATTTGTGGCATGTTCTCTTCTTATGGTCACGAGAGGAAGCTTCATCATTTCTTGAGCTGGATCTTGAAGACTTTCTGAAACCTTTCTTCTTGGAGAACTTCTGGAACTTCTTCATGAGCATAGCTAGCTCCTTTCCAATGTATTTAGGATCCCCAGAACTGCAGTCAGATTCTTCTTCAGATGAGGACACAACCTTTGCCTTCAAAGCCCGGGTTTGGCCATAGTTGGGGCCATAGATATCTCTTTCCTCAGATAACTGAAACTCATGTGTGTTGAGCCTCTCAAGTATGTCAGACGGATCGAGAGTCTTGAAGTCAGGACGTTCTTGAATCATCAGGGCCAGGGTGTCGAATGAGCTATAAAGTGATCTCAGGAGCTTCTTGACGATTTTGTGCTTGGTGATCTCAGTGGCGCCAAGTGCGCGAAGCTCATTTGTGATATCTGTGAGGAAATCAAACGTGAGCTGGACATTCTCATTGTCATTTCTCTTGAAGCGGTTGAAGAGGTTGTGAAGAACATCAATCCTTGAATCTCTATGAGTTGAGACGCCTTCGTTCACCTTGGAGAGCCAGTCCCAGACTAGCTTCGCGGTTTCCAGTGCACTCACATGACCGTACTGTCCTTTGGTCAGATGACCATAGATGATGTTGTTGGCAGTCGAATCCAGTTGAATGAACCTCTTGACATCAGCAACGGTAACACCTTCACCGACCTTGGGAACACCATTCTTGACGACATACCAGAGGTCGACGTCAATGGCTTCGAGATGCATACGCATCTTGTTCTTTCAATAGGGGTTATAAGTGCCATCGAAGACTGGGAACACAGTGGAGACCTTGATTATCCCTGTAATCGACATAGCTAAAACTCTAGGTGGTTAAACCGAATCACATAGAACAAGGGAGCATCTTGCTCTAATGCCAATTGAAAGTGCTAGTTATCGACTAGAGGGGGTGAATAGGTGATTTTTGCGAAAGTCTTCAAAACACGAGGTATTGAAGACAAATAGTGGAAATTAACCTATTGATATGCAGCGGAAGGTAGACTACACTAGATAGGCCATAGTCAATTAAGCAATGAAGTGAAAGCACGGAGACTATCAGCAGCTAGGTAGTATGGATCATGATGGAAGACAATATGAAACCAAACAGTTAATAGTTTTCACTCAGTGAAGTCAATCAAAATAGACAAACATGCAATGACTTCACGAAGACAAACTGTAAAGTAAAGGGAAGTGAAGGGTAGAACCAGTTGCTTGGTGAAGACAAGGATTTGGTAGACCAGATCCAGTTGCTGTGACAACTGTACGTCTGGTTAGGGAGGCTGAGATTCAACTCGGAAGACCGCATCTTCACCTTATTCCCCTTGAGCTAAGGACACCCAGTCCTCGCCCAATCACTCTGGTAAGTCTTCAAGGTAGAATTCCAAACCTTCACAGACTTCGTTCACCGGCAATCCACAATGGCTCTTGGATGCTTAGAACGCGACGCCTAACCGGCTTGAGGATTCACAGTCCTCAAGTGTACCAAGTCTTCAGGTCACGCAGACAGAAAGACTTCAGCGATACCTAAACTCTTTGGCTCTGTGTATTTTGGGTTTTGTCCTCGCAAGGATCTCTCTCTCAAATGCTTCGGAGATGGGTTGCTCTCAAACGAAAAAGCCATGCACTAACTCTGAGCAGCCACCAATTTATGGTGTAGGGGGTGGGCTATTTATAGCCAGGAGGCAACCCGACTTGATTTGTCCGAAATGACACTGGGTCACTAAGGAACCGACATGTGTCCAACGGTCAGATTTCAAACACATGCGACAGCTTGACTTGGGCTACAAGTAAAGCTGACTCATCCGACTCTGGATAAGATCTGCTCTCATTGTCTTCGCTCGAAGACATAGGATTTGGTTGAGCATCACTTCATTCACTCTGACTTTGTTCACTTGGAACCCACTTAACAGTACAATGGTTCCTATGACTCAACAAAGAAGAAAAGGAAACTACGAAACAACTATGTCTTCGCACTCCATAGTCTTCATATGAATGTCTTCTCATGTCATACTCTTCATCATGAATGTCTTCACGTACCACCATTGTCTTCAAAGTCTTCACATATTTTTTGGGGGTCCTCTGGTAGGTAAACCGAATCAATAAGGGACTACTACCTGTGTTATCCTGCAATTCTCACAAACACATTAGTCCCTCAACCAAGTTTGTCGTCAACACTCCAAAACCAACTAGGGGTGGCACTAGATGCACTTACAGTAGGTGAAAATGTTGGCAAAGAAACATTCAGAAACTAAAGATAAATGAAGCAGCAGAATCACTTAAAGATGCATAATTTTATCATTCTCCATAGAAATAAGGACATGGTTCAATGGACAAAGTGGGCAAAGAGGCATTCGAAGGGAACTAAACCAGTAGAGCCTCTGCAATATAGTCTCTGTCATACAATTCAAACTAATTACAATGGTTTAATTTGTACGCCCAGCCCCACACTAAGAAAACACGGAACATACTATGAAGCGAACTCAGCAGATATTGACAGATGGTAATGTATATATTTTTATTCTTTCCAAAAGATTATCCCCAGCTTGGTTCGGACAGACAACTCTTTAGTACATTGTCAGTGGATTTCCAACTCAAAAAAAGAAACTTCTTTAAGGACTATACTCTTTTGCTTCTCTAATCCACACCTACATTAATCCAGCTAGAAATGATTGGAGAAAGTAAATAGGATGAAAGATGAAGTAATTTGAAAGTGAAGCATCATACTAAGCAAATTATCATGATCATATAGTAAAGTAAGATAACAAACGATACTAATCCATCTCTTGTATGCCTAAACTTATTGTAACTTTCAATTGTGATGCTGATGTTCAGATTCAAAAAGACAAGAAAATAATATAGTTTCAATCTAGGTTCTAGCTAGATCATCTACTGCAGACATCATAAGGTTCCATATGGGGCGTTGGAGCACATTACAGGTAACAACAAACTATACACATGCATCTTTTTATTAGATTCACATGAAGGTATAAGCTACAGTGGCAAAAAACTGAAGCAAGAAGTATGAATGGAAACTCATATTGAACTTTATGATGCCTTACCAGCTACCATGATGCCATCCTGCTCAATAGCATTACCTAAAATAGCAAAGAATAATGACGTGTCATGAGATCATATGACATCATAAATAGATCCACAATTATTTAGATATAAGTAGTGCATGTTTCCCTTTGCTACCATGACTTAAATATTGCATACTCAATGAACCGTAAACATTTGTTCAGATTCATAAATAAAAATAAATATACATCCATGCTAATTTCTAGCTAGAACATTGAGTTCTCCAAAAGTTCATAAAGTTTGAAGATAATAGACTCCTTCAATAATATTGAGAGAATGAATGTAGCACATCAGCAAGCGAGAGAGTTCATACTGAAAGCAGTGAGTTGTGCATTCAACAGAATATAATAGTAAACTTACCAGATAAGAATAGTTCAAATGGGCAATTTTCTGTCAAAAAATCAATAATTTTCTGAAATATTCCACTGAAAACGTGCAAAAAATCTTGCCACTGAATCTGCTAGACTGTCCACATAAGTTCTTCACTTCAATTAGAAGCCAATTTCTGAAAATAAGAAACTTCAATAATTGCATATCTTTTAAAGCATGAGCACAAGTGGGCTACTGCACCAGTGCTTGCTCATTCACAATATTCAGAAAACTTTGATAGTAGAATATGTAGATCAGAACTATTATTTTGAGGCAAAATCCATGTTAATAAAATGAACAGAACATAGAATGATCATGGGATTTGGTACCATAATAGTCGCAAGGAAAAAATATGAAGAAGATTATAGAAATTTTTGTTGAGTGGTACTCATTGATGAAAGACGAAGACATGGGACTGGACAGAGAAGCTGCTTTGCGTTGCTTCCATAGACCAAAACTTAGAGCTTCCTGGAGAAAATGCACTTCAAAAAGTTTTGAATCAGTGAGCACCGCCCATCGGTTCATGTACAAAAAGGGCATCAACTTGCAGCAAAATCAACTGGAAAAAATCACATGAAGGGGGGGAGGATATCTCTTGTAAACTACAATTACAGTTGACTTGTCTTGATGGACATTGATGGAAGTAATAGTTGCTACGTTGATAAGAAGAAAATAGAAGGTATGCAACAAAATAAAAGAAATGTTTAACCATTTAGAAAGATTAGCATATTATGGAGGCACCTTCAATGCAACTTCTACTATTTAACATTAACCTGAATAAGTGAGAAAAGCTGATGTGTTCTAAGAATCTGATATTAAACAAATATGTTACATGGGGACAAAAAATAGAGCATAAGATTCTACAGGAAAACTACAACATATTGAAGTATCGATAGACCTAGAATATGAAAGCTATTTACATTAGATGATATAATCCCATGTACTATAACTATATGTGTGGTCATACATTTCTAGTAAGTATCAGCAGAGCACTCCAGCATCTTCTTAGACTTTACGAATATATTTGTGTGGTCACATATGTAAAAGTGTAGGTGGTCTCCAAGCTTTAGTTTGATGCAGAAGTGTCAAGATACAGATGTATCTAGCACACTCATAATATGCAATGCTTACTCCAGTAGACTAAATTCTTGTTTGCCTCTAGTTGTCTATGTTATCGCTTCACTCCATGTATGTTAATCATGCATGGTGCAATGCCATGATAACACATAAAATATTTCTAGAAGAAGTTGAACACCTCTTAATGTAACATACAACAAGGTTGCTTCAGGTAAACTGATGTTCAGAACAATCATGAAAAAACATGGAGGACATGATAAACATTGTTACTTCCCTGTACTAACCTGATCTCATAGACTCATGGAAGGTTTTGAATTCCACTTTACTTTTTACCATTACACTAAAACATCAAACAGGTAATTAGTACATGAATTTATAAGTATGGATATCACTAAGCAACACTCGAGCCCATACTGTAACTTCTTGAAACTGAATTACAAAAAGGAAGCAAATTAGAAGGGGTAGAAGTACAGAAGTTTGCCTTGTTTGAGTCGAGCCATTCGTGAAAATTGGCCAATATACATGTCGCTCATTATACCATATACTGAGAGAGAGAAGCTCACGAGAGAGGGGCCATCAACAGCCACCGCAGTGAGAGGGAGAAGCCGCTGCGCCATGGGAGAAAAAATAGCAGAGCCAACGCATGGTCAGGAGGAGAGAGGGAGTTGCGGCTCCAGCCAGGAAGACAGATAAATTAGCAGTGGCAAATTGAGAGAGAAAGCCAGGAGAGAGTGGAGCAGATCCAGACCACAAAACAAATTGAAAGGAAGCAAGAAGAAGAGTAGAGCCAGAGAGACCCACCACAATTTTTTTGAGAAACAACCACCGGCACCGCAGGGCCTCGCTCTGCTCTTCCCCATCCCCTTCTCTCTTTTTCCCGGCCCCAAATCCGGCCACCACTGGCTATCTTCTGCACCGCCAACCGCCTGGATGCGTCCGGGCACGCGGCGGGATTGGCATGTCTGCCGTTGTCATCCACAGCGTTGCTATCGCAGGATGGGCACGGGCGGATGGCATCAACATGACACCCGGGAGTGTTCATGAGGTACGAAGATGCGGAGACGCAAGGGGTGAGGCCGGCCCGCATCGGAAACCAAGGCAGCGGCAGCGGCAATCCACAGTCTCCGACCGGTCGCCGTCGACGTATAGCAACGCGACACGCAGAGTGGCAGGGACAATGATCTGAAGATGGCCATGGCGGTAGGTGAAAGTGCTAGTTATCGACTAGAGGGGGGGTGAATAGGCGATTTTTATGAGGGTCTTCAATACACGGGGGCTTTGAAGACAAACAATAGAAATGAACCTATTGATATGCAGGGGAAAGTAGACTACACTAGACAAGCCATAGTCAAGTAAGCAATGAAGTGAAAGCTCGAAGACTATTAGCAGCTAGGTAGCATGGATCAGGATGGAAGATAGTATGAAGCCAACCAACAACAGTCTTCACAAAGTGAAGTCAATCAGATCATGCAAGTAGGCAATGACTTCACGAAGACAAACTGTAAGTAAAGAGAGGTATGAGATAGAGCCAGTTGCTTGGAGAGGACAAGGATTTATTGGATGAGTTCCAGTTGCTGTGACAATTGTATGTCTAGTTAGGGAGGCTGAAATTTAACTCAGAAGACCGCGTCTTCACCTTATTCCCCTTGAGGTAAGGACACACAGTCCTTGCCCAATCACTCTGGTAAGTCTTCAAGGTAGACTTCCAAACCTTCACAGACTTCGTTCACTGGCAATCCACAATGACTCTTTGATGCTTAGAACACGACGCCTAACCGGCTGGAGGATTCATAGTCCTCAAGTGTAACAACTCTTCAGATCGTGCAGACAGAAAGACTTCAGTGATGCCTAGCACTCTTTGGCTCTGGGTGTTTTGGGCTTTGTCCTCGCAAGGATCTCTCTCTCAAATTCTTCGAAGGTGGGTTGCTCTCAAATGACAAAAGCCGTGTACTAACTCTGAGCAGCCACCAATTTATGGTGTAGGGAGCGGGCTATTTATAGCTAGGAGGCAACCCGACCTGACTTGTCCGAAAAGACCCTAGTTCACTAAGGAACTGACACGTGTCCAACAGTCAGATTTTAAACACACGCGACAACTTGACTTGGGCTACAAGTTAAGCTGACTCATCCAACTCTGGATAAGATTTGCTCTCATTGTCTTCGCTTGAAGACATAGGATTTAGTTGAGCATCACATCAGTCACTCTGACTTTGTTCACTTGGACCCCACTTAACAATACAGTGGTTCCTATGACTCAACAAAGAAGAAAAGGAACTATGAAACAACTATGTCTTCGCACTCCATAGTCTTCACGTGATGTCTTCTCATGTCATAGTCTTCAATGTGAATATCTTCATAGACCAGCATTGTCTTCAGTGTCTTCACACATTTTTAGGGGTCGTCTCTGGTAGGTAAACCGAATCAATGAGGGACTAATTCCTGTGTTATCCTGCAATTCTCACAAACACATTAGTCCCTCAACCAAGTTTGTCGTCAATACTCCAAAACCAACTAGGGGTGGCACTAGGTGCACTTACAATCTCTCCCTTTTTGGTGATTGATGACAAACTGGTTGAAGTTTTCAATGGGGATAAAAGTATGTGACACTTAAGAACTCATGCATTGTCTTCATAAGTAGCAAAAGGCTCCCCCTGAAGATGTGCATATAAGTAGTTTGCTTTTGAATGCAAATGCACATGGCAGGTTTTACTTTGTGGAGATCCTCTTCAACTTATGAAGACAATTCATCATGCATATAAAGATATAACGAAGATAATGACATGCATAATGGAAAATGGACATATGCGAAATGACTTAATGTGGAATTTATCATCGCATCACAAAGTAGTAGAAAAAGTAGCAAAAGACCATCGAGTTTAAGTGTTACAACCCAAAGAACCAAATGTATCAAAAGACGAGAGTTGTAAACACTTGGCAAAAATAGTGCAACCACCCATAAGGACCCGTTTGAAGACTATCAACTCATATGCTTCTCCCCCTTTTGTCAGTAATGACCAAAAAGGTTTGAAGACATAGAGTATCTACTCGTCCCCATTAGGAGTAGACGAAGTTGCAGGGTCAAAGTTGGAGTCAGTGGTGCAGAAGGGCCTGGTGCAGTGTCGAGATGCAGTGAAGCCATGGTTGGTGAAGTGGCGCCAACTTCTTCAGCGACGACTCTCGCAACAACAGTTGCAGCCGAAGACGAGTACTCAGAATCTTCTATTGATGGAGTGTGGCGCCATCTTGCATTCCGTGGAGGTCTGGAATCAAATTTGAAACCCTCAGCAAAGCCATCTCCGCGAAGATCTTCTTCAGGGCATAGTAGTGTGAGACTCTTCCAGGACTGCCGACAGGCTTCATGGGCAATGAACAAGTTCTTGGTGGCCAAGTTTCTGATGTGATTGACGTCCACCAAGATACTTTGCAGCTGACGCTTTATCCAATCATGATGCTTATCCTACTTCTGATGTAAGGACACAAGAAGCTCTCGGTCAATGAGTGCATGAGAACACTTCCGAGGCCTTTGAGCAATTGTACTGTTAGTGGCTTTGGTGTTTGCATGATGAGGCACACGTATATTGCCAGCCAGAGGATAAGCAAGAGTTGCAGCATTGGGGACATGAATTCCTTCTATTGGTTGCGTGAAGCTTTGATGATCAACATTATGAAGATATAGAGGCTCCTTGGCAGGCTCTGGTAGATGGCTTCAATGGACAGATCAACCTCAGGTAGGAAGACAAGATGGTTGCGCGCTGAGGGTTGATAGTCAACAGTAAAGTGGAGCTTGATCAGGCGCATCACCCATGGAGCATAAAACTTCAGGCCAAACAGATCAGTCCCAGATGCAACCAGTTGTCTAATGAAGAAATCCTAGGTGTTGAATCTGATGCCATTGATGATGTAAAACAGCAAAGTCTTCATGGCTCCTTCAAGTTTGGCTTTAGAAGTATATCCCTTGATTGGCCATAGAGTACGCCTCAGAATATGATATATCGTGCGGGGCAAGTACTCGAGGTCTTTGACGAAGAACTCTTTGGGGTATTCGGCATCTTGGGGCAGTGGCTTCATCATGCTGAGCATCTCGCTCATATTGGATTCATGCCTCTAGAAGACACTCTGTAGTTCATCGCGATGACGTTGACAACCAGGCTCATAGAAGTCGCATGGAGTGGGCAGGGATGTAAGCTCGATGATGTCTTGAGCTTTGGCTTCATGATGCACATCTCCTGTCATCCACTCAAGAACCCATGTCTTAGGATCCCTGTTGTAGCCGCGAATATGAAGTGTTGCATAGAATTGTAGCAGCAGTTCTTCATTCCAGTGCTCCTTGTCCGTAACAAATGGCAGAAGACCAACCTCCCTGAAACAGTCAAGGGCTTATTCAAGACAGGGCAGCCCTGCAATGCCTTCACAATCAAGGCGCATGTGTGGAAAGATATGCCCCTGATTGTATAGAATGCAGGAGTAGTAGTTGTGATGCTGATAGCTCCAGAATCGATCGGATGAGATCTTTGGCTTCGAGTATGGATTCTTGGCGCTATCAAAGAAGGTATTGTGTGCCCTGAAGCTATTCACTTTGAACGATCCCGGGGATGTGGCAGCACCTAGAAGCCTTGGCAGCCTGGGCTTTGGCTTCTGAACTTGTGGCCTCTACTCCACATGATAGTAATATTGAGGTCCGGGAGCAGTGGGAGGCACCATGATGGGCCATCGAACTGTGACAAGTTCACCACGATTATAGGCCTGTTCAATGGTGTGAGTCCTTGGAGGTGGAACAGTGGCTTCAGCATTCACAATGGCTTCAGGTTGTACTTGAGCTTCAGGCACCACATTAGCTTCAGGTTCCACATTGGCTTTAGGCGCCACATTGTCTTCAGCCATGATAGTGTCATTGGCTTCAACATCATTGTTTGTGGCATCCTCAGTAGTTTCAACCTCCGTCTGTTCAATAACAGGAGGGTCGGGCATAGACTCATTCTCCTCGAGAATGACTTGGTCAACAACAGGGGGTGTAGAAAGTTTTTCTTCTTCTCTTGTTTCTTCATTTTCTTCATCGGCTGATGCAACCGGAATGTCTCCAACAACTTTAGCTATAGACTCGGAGACATTCACAGTTGGGGTGGCTTCAGGAAACACTTGACGTGCTACTGAGCTTTATTGCACTTCCCTTTCTGGAATGCTTAACATGGTGACCTGTGGCCTTTGCGAAGCCTGCAAAAAGCGAGCGACGCCTGTGGTGACGGAGAGGTCTATACCATGTAGCTATTAGTGTCAAGCACCAGAGTGGTGACTTGAGGTGTTGGAGTTCTGGGTGTGTCTTCATGAATGGGGGTGTCTTGTTGAGGGCGATCGGCCCACGAATCATCCTGAGTGATTGGCGTCAGGGGACGACCAATACTGATGAGTTCGCTGTTTATAAGAACAGGCGATGATACCACTTGATGCTCAAGTTGAGGAAGGACTTCATCATCTTCAACATTGTCTTCACGCCCAATGTCTTCATCTGTGATGGGGTCAACAACTGGAACTTCTTCATCTTCAGGAGGCTCTATGAAAGCAGGCTCGTGGATCACGAGGCGACGTTCTTGGTTGGTGGAGGATGGACGGGAAACGGAAATGGGCTCAACAACAAGGGGCTCAGAGGTCGCAACACGCTCTTTCTTGGAAGACTTTGTCTTCAATTACTTCTTCGATGGTGCATCATCAGAAGTGTTCTTGTGCTTGCGCTTCCTGGCATCAGCTTTAGTAGCCCTTGTCTTCTTCAGTTCTAAAGCTCCTGAGGGGACCTTAGGATTCGAACCTGTCTTGCTGGCGGGGAAGACAATGCGAGGTTCTTCTTGCCTTGGTGCTTCAGTTCGGGCCGCAGCAGACTTCTTTGTTGGCTTGGCAGCCATCTTAGGGTCGATGCCAGGATGGCCAAGAGCCTTGCGCTTCTCAACCTCATTGTGTGTTTGAACACATTTCTGCACAAAGTACTTCATATGCTCTCTTGAACCTTTAGCTTCTTCACGCTTCATGTGAAACTATTCCTTGAGCTCATGCAACATCTTCTTGAAGATATGAACATCTGCCATGCTGAGCTTGGCCATGTTCTTCTTGAAGTGAGCCTTCTCATAGTCAATTTTGTTCTTGAGCTCAACAATCTTTTGAGCCAAGGCCAACTCATTAGCAATGGCTCCGTGGAAGGTGATGCTGATGTCCACTAGCAGCTGAAGATCATCAATGCCGATGCTCTTGTCATCAAACCACTCGTCGATGAAGTTGTTCAGAATGTCCACATCAAAGAGAGGTAGATCGTTGAAGATCCCCGCCTCTTGCTTGCTCTTTATCAGCTACTCAAGGGCATCATCACCAAGATCTTCATCACTGGATAGGTCAATGGTGTCTTCTTTGTTCCTGAGAACGACAACTAGTGTCAGTTCATGCCCAGAAATCTTCTTGGGCTTCTTGGCTTTCTTGGTCTTCTCGGTCTTCTTGGAGACACGAGACAAGTCTTCAGACTGCACAATGGCTTCAGGAGGTGCAGTTGCCAATGGCTTCATAGTCGAAGCTTTTGGAGTGGCAGAGGGCTTCGAAGCTTTTGTCTTCTTAGTCTTCGGCTTCGGTGGTGCTGGCGCAAATTCAGAGTCTGCGTCATCAGCAGAGTGCTCCACCGTAGCCCCCTGTACAACTATATGAGAGAGAAGGCCATCGAAGTTGTAGAAGGGGCCGATGACATTTGGATTGGCATCGCGTGTGCCATCAGCCCTTGGAGCAGGCAGATGGGCCAGGGTTGAAGTTGAGGCCAAACTCCTTGTTTTTGACATCGGACTCCTTGGCAAATTCATAGTTGTGTTTGAAAAGATTGTCTTCACGACACCATATCATTGATGATGGGTCAACATTCTCTGGCTTCGGTCCTTGGACCATGCATGGGTAGAAGCCTTGAGCAATGGCTTCAGGCTTGGACTTGGGCTGCAGATTTCTGTATAGAATATCTCCCCATGGGCGCTTGATAGCGTTCTTTTCAGCATATTCAGTAGTCACAAATCTGTATTTGAACCATTCTTCTGCCCAATATCTTCGAATCCATTGGATTCTGTTCTTGCGCTGGTTTTAGCTTTCCTCGGGATCTGACTTGTACAGCTCAAACAGATCTGGAGGTAAATCCTTAGTTGTATCTCCACGACACTGCCTGCCGCCCTTTCCAGTTGATTACTTTGTTGCCATTGTATTCAAATTGAAAGGCTTCAATATAGTGAATGGCTTCCTTTTGTTGGCTAGAGAGGAACTAGCTTCAGGTGAGTGAATATGACGATGTAAGAACTCTGCAAATGAATGCAGACTGTGAGAACCAAGGGACTCTCCCACGGACATGTACCTGTGACAGCATTAGAGATGCGAGGGAAGGGGAAGAGGTCATATGCATTCTCAGAAGATTTTGAAGATAAATTAGTTTGAAGACATTGACCTCATAGTGCGAAGACATTCACTTATTTGAAGAGTCGGTTCCAGATTTGTACGAATCCATGAATAAGTACAAGTGAGGAATCTAACTAGTTATGAAGCATAAGTGAATATACTTGGCATGATATGAGATGCAGATGAGGGCAAATCCATATTTTCAAGTGAAGAAACCACTTTTGGTTGAAGTGGACGGATTCGACGAATCGAAAGACAGTAAAAAGTTAGATTTAATTACCGCTTGACGAACAGCTAGACGAGGTGGAGAGAGAGGCCGAGCAATTCAATCTCCCGCGCCCTGATACGTCTCCAACGTATCTATAATTTTTGATTGCTCCATGCTATATTATCTACTGTTTTGGACATTATTGGGCTTTATTATCCACTTTTATATTATTTTTGGGACTAACCTATTAACCGGAGGTCTAGCCCAGAATTGCTGTTTTTTTGCCTATTTTAGGGTTTCGAAGAAAAGGAATATCAAACGGAGTCCAAACGGAATGAAACCTTCGGGAACATGATTTTCTCACCGAATACAACTCAGGAGACTTGGACCCTACGTCAAGCCAATTAACAGGAGGCCACGAGGTAGGGGGCACGCCTGCCCCCCCAGGCGCGCCCTCCACCCTCGTGGGCCCCCTATTGCTCCACCGACGTACTTCTTCCTCCTATATATATCCACGTACCCCCAAACGATTAGATACGGAGCCAAAAACCTAATTCCACCGCCGCAACTTTCTGTATCCACGAGATCCCATCTTGGGGCCTGTTCCAAAGCTCCGCCAGAGGGGGCATCGATCATGGAGGGCTTCTACATCATCATCCAAGCCCCTCCGATGAAGTGTGAGTAGTTTATTTGAGACCTACAGGTCCATAGTTAGTAGCTAGATGGCTTCTTATCTCTTTTTGGATCTCAATACAATGTTCCCCCCTCTCTCGTGGAGATCTATTCGACATAATCTTCTTTTTGCGGTGTGTTTGTTGAGACCGATGAATTGTGGGTTTATGATCCAGTCTATCTATGAATAATATTTGAATCTTCTCTGAATTCTTTTATGTATGATTGGTTATCTTTGCAAGTCTCTTCGAATTATCAGTTTGGTTTGGCCTACTAGATTGGTTTTTCTTGCCATGGGAGAAGTGCTTAGCTTTGGGTTCGATCTTGTGGTGTCCTTTCCCAGTGACATAAGGGGCAGCAAGACACGTATTGTATCGTTGCCATCGAGGATAACAAGATAGTTTTTTTATCATATTGCATGAAACTATCCCTCTACATCATGTCATCTTGCTTAAGGCGTTACTCTGTTTTTAACTTAATACTCTAGATGCATGCTGGATAGCGGTCGATGAGTGGAGTAATAGTGGTAGATGCAGGCAGGAGTCAGTCTACTTGTCTCGGACGTGATGCCTATATACATGATCATACCTAGATATTCTCATAACTATGCTCAATTCTGTCAATTGCTCAACAGTAATTTGTTCACCCACCATAGAATACTTATGCTCTTGAGAGAAGCCACTAGTGAAACCTATGGCCCCCGGGTCTCTTTCTCATCATATCAATCTCCATCACTTTATTATTTCTTTGCTTATTACTTTGCCTTTTATTTTTCACTTTGCATCTCTATACCAAAAATACCAAAAATATTATTTATCATCTCTATCAGATCTCACTTTCGTAAGTGACCGTGAAGGGATTGACAACCCCTAAGCGCGTTGGTTGCATTGAGCTATTGTTTTTGTGTAGGTACGAGGGACTCGCGTGTAGCCTCCTGCTGGATTGATACCGTGGTTCTCAAAAATTGAGGGAAATACTTACGCTACTTTGCTGCATCATCCTCTCCTCTTCGGGGAAATCCAACGCAGTGCTCAAGAGGTAGCACGCCCTAACTTGGCGGCGGAAGATGCCTATGGAGGCGGCGGAGAGGACGAGGTCCACGGCCAGTGTGAGGACAATGTCGAAGAAGTCGTGGCAGCTAAGCGCTCCGTCTCCAGCGTCAACGCGAACTAGCAGAGGCACTAGGGTTTGTGCGAGGTGGAGAGGTGGAAGAAGAGATAATGACCGCAGTGAGTTGTGTATTTATAAGGACAGGGAAGGCACAGCGTAATTACGCAGGTGCCCCTGGTAGTTCACATCTGAAGTACACGTGACATGCATGCAACTTATTGAAAGTTGTTCCACGTTCCCACACGCGCCTGGATTGTCGGGTAGTCGTTCCGACTTCTCCGGTTTTTACGCAAAAAGGATATGTCATTAAAAATAGATTTAAATGTTTGTCTCTTTGTCTTCTGCTGACAAGGACTCAGAGAAGACAAATGACAGGTTTCAATAGAATGCATATGATTTGGATAGATATAATTTGAGGTAGAAGCACAAAAGAGGTTATGGTCTGATCACATTCACTTAGATCAAAAAAAGATTCAATCATGAAGACACAACTATAAGTGAATGATGTAGAGGACAGAACATGAGAATATTTATATATATCAGACAAAACCAACATTGAAAAGATAAACCTTGAAGTCAAATCAATGTTGAAGACAAATCAAATGTGAAGACTATGCAATTTTGACGCCACATGAAACACCTCGAAAAGATTGTGGTGGTGGCGTTACCCACTGTATAGGAAGTATTAGACCCAGACACGACACACAATTATCATGGCGCTCCGAAGTCAAATTCCACATTAATGTATTCACACTTAGAGTGTATGTCTTCATTGATTGAAGATATATGTTACTTCATGTGTTGCACATCTAAGTCATCAACATGCATAAGCATTAGGATGTGTATCCTAATTACAGGACATTTGAGGATTCTAAGATATTTAGCTCACACCGCAACTTGCAAAACCTTTTCTCATCCAAGGGCTTTGTGAAGATATCAGCCAATTGCTCTTCAGTGTTGACATGAAGGATATCAATATCTTCCTTCATAACATGATCCCTAAGAAAGTGATGACGGATCTGAATGTGCTTTGTCTTCGAGTGTTGAATTGGGTTGTTGGCAATCTTGATGGCGCTTTCATTGTCACAGTAGAGTGGCACATGCTTCAGGTGGATGCCTGATAACTCACAAGTATAGGGGATCAATTGTAGCCTCTTTCGATAAGTAAGAGTGTCAAACCCAACGAGGAGCTAAAGGTAGAACAAATATTCCCTCAAGTTCTATCGACCACCGATACAACTCTATGCACGCTTAACGTTCGCTTTTCCTAGAACAAGTATGAAACTAGAAGTACTTTGTAGGTGTGATAGGATAGGTTTGCAAGATAATAAAGAGCATGTAAATAAAAGCTAGGGGCTGTTTAGATGAAGACACAACTAAGTTAGTTTTAGTAGAGAGCTTTTTGTCACGAGAAAGTTATTTGTCCCTAGGCAATCAATAACTAGACCGGTAATCATTATTGCAATTTTATTTGAGGGAGAGGCATAAGCTAACATACTTTTTCTTCTTGGATTATATGCAATTATGATTGGAACTCTAGCAAGCATCTGCAACTACTAAAGATCATCAAGGTAAAACCCAACCATAGCATTATAAGGCATCAAGTCCTCTTTACTCCCATACGCAAACAACCTACTTACTCGGGTGTGTGCTTCTGTCACTCACGTCACACACCATAAGCAAATCATGAACATATTGAAAACCCTACAGCGGGGATCCCTCACTCTTGCGCGACACGGAGAGCACCATAGGACAGCACCAATAATAAAACATGCAACTCAAACCAAACACGATCATCAATTAACCCATAGGACAAAACGGATCTACTCAAAAGTCATAGGATAGCCATACATCATTGGGAAATAATATATAGCATTGAGCACCATGTTTAAGTAGATATTACAGCGGGTAAAAGAGGTGTTACACCGCTGCATAGAGGGGGGAAGAGTTGGTGATGATGGTGGTGAAGTTGTTGGTGTAGATTGCGGTGATGATGATGGCCCCGGCGGCGTTCCGGCGCCACCGGGAGAGAGGGGGAGAGAGCCCCCCTTCTTCTTCTTCCTTGATCTTCTCCCTAGATGGGAGAAGGGTTTCCCCTCTGGTCCATGGCCTCCATGGCATGGGAGGGGTGAGAGCCCCTCCGAGATTGGATATGTCTCTCTGTCTCTCTCTGTTTCTATGTTTCCTGATTCTGCCCTTTCACCGTCTCTTAAATTCCCGGAGATCCGTAACTCCGATTGGGCTGAATTTTGGACACGATTTTTATCCGGATATTAGCTTTCTTGCGGCGAAAGAAGGTCACAAACTGCCTTACGGGATGGCCACGAGGTCCGAGGACGCACCCCCTGCCTCGTGGCTCCCTCGGGCATCGTCTCGCGTTGATTCTTCTTCCCCAAAATCACATATATTCCAAAAAAATCTCTGTCGGTTTTTATCCCGTTTGGACTCTGTTTGGTATGGATTTACTGCAAAACAAAAAACATGCAACAAACAGGAACTGGCACTAGACACTGGATCAATATGTTAGTCCCAAAAATAGTATAAAAATTTGCCAAAGTATATGAAAGTTGTATAATATTAGCATGGAACAATCAAAAATTATAGATACGACGGAGACGTATCAGCATCCCCAAGCTTAATTCCTGCTCGTCCTCGAGTAGGTAAATGATAAAAAAGATAATTTTTATGTGGAATGCTACCTAGCATAATCTTGATCATGTAATCTAATCAAGGCATGAATATTAAGACACGAGTGATTCAAAGCAATAGTCTATCATTTGACATTAAGACAATAATACTTCAAGCATACTAATAAAGCAATCATGTCTTTTCAAAATAACATGGCCAAAGAAAGTTATCCCTACAAAATCATATGATCTGGCTATGCTCCATCTTCACCACACAAAGCATTCAAATCATGCACAACCCCGATGATAAGCCAAGCAATTGTTTCATACTTTTGACGTTCTCAAACCTTTTCAACTTTCACATAATACATGAGCGTGAGCCATGGACATAGCACTATAGGTGGAATAGAATATGATGGTGGAGGTTGTGTGGAGAAGACAGAAGGAGAAAGTCTCACATCAACGCGGCTAATCAACGGGCTATGGAGATGCCCATCAATTAATGTCAATGCGAGGAGTAGGGATTGCCATGCAACGGATGCACTAAGAGCTATAAGTGTATGAAAGCTCAAACTGAAACTAAGTGGGTGTGCATCCAACTTGCTTGCTCATGAAGACCTAGGGCGTTTGAGGAAACCCATCGTTGGAATATACAAGCCAAGTTCTATAATGAAAATTCCCACTAGTATATGAAAGTGATAACTCAAGAGACTCTCTATATAAAGAACATGGTGCTACTCTGAAGCACAAGTGTGGTAAAAGGATAGTAACATTGTCCCTTCTCTTTTTCTTCTTCTTTTTTTTCTTTTTTTTGTAGGCTTCTTTGGCCTCTATCTTATTTGGGGGGCTTCTTTGGCCACTTTTATTTTGATCATGGGACAATGTTCCAATAATGATGATCATCACACTTTTATTTACTTACAACTCAATATTACAACTCGATACTAGAACAAAGATATGACTCTATATGAATGCCTCTGGTGGTGTACCGGGGTATGCAATGATCTAGCATAGCAATGACATCAAAAAAGGGACAAGCCATGAAAACATCATGCTAGCTATCTTACGATCATGCAAAGCAATATGATAATAAATACTCAAGTCATGTATATGATGATGATGGAAGTTGCATGGCAATATATCTCGGAATGGCTATGGAAATGCCATAATAGGTAGGTATGGTGGATGTTTTGAGGAAGATATAAGGAGGCTTATGTGTGACGGAGCATATCATATCACAGGGTTTGGATGCACCGGCAAAGTTTGCACCAACTCTCGAGGTGAGAAAGGGCAATGCACGGTACCGAGGAGGCTAGCAATGATGGAAGGGTGAGAGTGCGTATAATCCATGGACTCAACATTAGTCATAAAGAACTCACATACTTATTGCAAAAATCTATTAGTCATTGAAACAAAGTACTAAGCGCATGCTCCTAGGGGGATATATTGGTAGGAAAAGACAATCGCTCATCCCCGACCACCACTCATAAGGAAGACAATCAATAAATACCTCATGCTCCAACTTCGTTACATAACGGTTCACCGTACGTGCATGCTACGGGAATCACAAACTTCAACACAAGTATTTCTACGATCCACAACTACCCACTAGCATGACTCTAATATCACCTTCTTTACATCGCAAAACTATAGCAAGGAATCAAACACATCATATTCAGTGATCTAGAAGTTTTATGCAGGATTGACTAACCATGTGAATGACCAGTTCCTGTCATCTCTCTAAATAGATATAAGTGAAGCAAGAGAGTTTAATCCTTTCTACAAAAGACATGCCCACGCTCTAACAAATATAAGTGAAGCAAAAGAGCATTCTACAAATGACGGTTTTCTATGTGAAGAGAAACAGGCAATCCAAACTTCAAATGATATAAGTGAAACACATGAAGCATTCTATAAAGCCATACTCAAAAGATATAAGTGAAGTGCAATGAGCATTCTATAAATCAACCATGGACTATCTCATACCAATATGGTGCATAAAAGAAAAATGAAAACTAAATGCAAAAGACGCTCCATGATTTACGCATATCATGTGACAAATAAAAATATAGCTCCAAGTAAAATTACTGATGATTGTTAGAAGAAAGAGGGGATGCCTTCCGGGGCATCCCCAAGCTTGGTTGCTTGGGCTTGAATATTTCCTTGGGGTGCCTCGGGCATCCCCAAGCTTAGGCTCTTGCCACTCCTTATTCCTTCATCCATCATGATCTCTCCTAAAACTTGAAAACTTCAATCACACAAAACTTAATGGAAAGTTCGGTAAGATCCGTTAGTTTAATAAAGCAAATCACTACTCTAAGTACTGTTGCAAACCAATTCATATTTTGTTTTTGCATTGTAGCTACTATAATATAACTTTTTCATGGCTTAATCCACTGATAGAAATTGATAGTTTCATCAAAACAAGCAAACTATGCATCAGAAACAGAATCTGTCTTAAACAGGACAGTCTGTAGTAATCTGAACATTCATCATATCTCTGTTACTCCAAAATTTCTTCCAAAATTAGGAAAAATAAAAAATTTGTATAGAAAGACATTGCAAAAAGTTTCAGAACCGTTTGACGTTCCAGTAAAAAAATGTAAAATCGTGCACTACAGCCAAAGTTTATGTTCTGCACCGCACAAACCAACAAGCAATGTAAACATCGTAAAGGCAAATCTTGGCACATTATTTTTATAATACAATGGAATTGTACAAGGGGATAATTATTTTTGTTGAAAAGTTTCTGTAATCAAGATTCACAAAGTTTCCGTGAGCATGAACAAAGTTCAAGGAGCTCCCTCACTTCAACAATGCTTGTCTCTCTCAATTTCACTTTCCTTTTTTGCAAAGTTTTGGGTTCCCCTCTTTATTTTTTTGTTTTTAAACTATATAAAAGCACTCAACAGAAATAAATGACTCTCTAAAACTTCCGTGTTGTCTCCCTGGCAACGCTTTCTTTAAAGCCATTAAGCTAGGCATAAGGTGCTCAAGTAATGAATCCACCTGCATCCCAAGGTATATCAAAGACAATTTTAATTAACAATGATTTGTGATTTAGTAGTGAGCACAAAGTAACATATATCATGCAATAACGAAGTCTAACTCTCTTCCTATGCATCGGCATGTCATACAAGAACAATTCATGCACACATAGTAAAGGCCAATGCATAGTATAAGAAGTTTCTTGCAATTTTATCATATTGGAAACATAGAGAGGCGGAGATGTAGTTCCTCTCTCATAATAATTGCAAGTAGGAGCAGCAAGCACATGCATATTATATCTATCAAAATCATCATGTGCAGTAGTGAAACGCAACCCATCAATATAATCCTTAATAAGGGCAAACTTCTCCGATATAGTGTAGTCGGGAGAATTCAAATAGATAATAGGACTATCATGCGTGGGTGCAATAGCAACAATTTCATGTTTATCATAAGGAACTATAGCAAGTTCATCTCCATAAGCATAATTCATATTGGCATCTTGGCCAGAAGCATAGCAAGCATCATCAAAAAGGGATATTTCAAAAGAATCAACGGGATCATAACAATCATCATAGCAATCATCCTTCGGTAAGCACAAAGGGAAATTAAACAATGTATGAGTTGAAGAGTTACTCTCATTAGAAGGCGGTCACGGGTAGCTAATCCGCTCTTCCTCCTTTTGTTCTTCGCTCTCCTCATCATCTTTTTCATCCAATGAGCTCACAGTTTCATCAATTTCTTCCATAGACTCCTGCAAAATATTAGTCTCTTCTCGGACAGCGGAGACTTTTTCAATAAAGTCATAAATATCATAATTGTATTTATAATTCTCATAGAAATATTTAAGGATAGCTAAATTTTCAGGTCTATAAACTGAATCATCAAAATCTTCAAACTCTTTAAACAAAGATTCAATTTCATAAGCACCCATAAAAGCAATGAATTATTCTATTTGTTCCACATCATAGTAATCATATATACCATTAGCATAAGAAGCTAAGGTTTCATTATCATGAAATTCACATGAAAAGGGAAGGTGTGGAGCCTTCATCCTAGAGCAACAAGTATAATCATATCTCAAGCATAGTTGCCGAGCATACCAATGCAACATATAAATTTGATCCCATAATAGTTTCCCTTTTTGAGTCAAGCGAAAACCCCTAAAGTATTCACGTTCATACAACGTTACTCCCATTATAAAGTTGAATGGGGTTTTCTTAGGATTATCGAAGTAGTACATAATATCTTTCACATAATGAGCATCGAGGGTTTTAGGAGGTTCCCCATCTCCATGAGTAGCAAGTAAACCTAATTTTTTTGGTATTTCGTGTTCCATATCCATAAACAAAGATAGAGAACAACTTAGAACAACAAATAAAAATTACTTAGTGATAAAGCAAACAAGCACACACGAGAATATTCACCCCACGCTATTGCTCCCCGGCAACGGCGCCAGAAAAAGGTCTTGATAACTCACAAGTATAGGGGATCAATTGTAGCCTCTTTCGATAAGTAAGAGTGTCGAACCCAATGAGGAGCTAAAGGTAGAACAAATATTCCCTCAAGTTCTATCGACCACCGATACAACTCTACGCATGCTTAACGTTCGCTTTACCTAGAACAAGTATGAAACTAGAAGTACTTTGTAGGTGTGATAGGATAGGTTTGCAATTTAATAAATAGCATGTAAATAAAAGATAGGGGCTGTTTAGATGAAGACACAACTAAGTTAGTTTTAGTAGAGAGCTTTTTGTCACGAGAAAGTTATCTGTCCCTAGGCAATCGATAACTAGACCGGTAATCATTATTGCACTTTTATTTGAGGGAGAGGCATAAGCTAACATACTTTCTCCTCTTGGATTATGTGCACTTATGATTGGAACTCTAGAAAGCATCCGCAACTACTAAAGATCATTAAGGTAAAACCCAACCATAGCATTATAAGGCATCAAGTCCTCTTTACTCCCATACGCAAACAACCTACTTACTCGGGTCTGTGCTTCTGTCACTCACGCCACCCACCATAAGCAAATCATGAAGATATTGCAAACCCTACAGCGGGGATCCCTCACGCTTGCATGACACGGAGAGCATCATAGGATAGCACCAATAATAAAACATGCAACTCAAACCAATCACGATCATCAATTAACCCATAGAACAAAACGGATCTACTAAAACATCATAGGATAGCCATACATCATTGGGAAATAATATATAGCGTTGAGCACCATGTTTAAGTAGAGATTACAGTGGGTAAAAGAGGGGTTATACCGCTGCATAGAGGGGGATCGAAGAGTTGGTGATGATGGCGGTGAAGCTGTTGGTGTAGATTGCGGTGATGATGATGGCCCCGGCGGCGTTCCGGCACCACCGAGAGAGAGGGGGAGAGAGCCCCCCTTCTTCTTCTTCTTCCTTGACCTTCTACCTAGATGGGAGAAGGGTTTCCCCTCTGGTACATGGCCTCCATGGCATGGGAGGGGTGAGAGCCCCGCCGAGATTGGATCTGTCTCTCTCTGTTTCTGCGTTTCCTGATTCTGCCCTTTCACCGTTTCTTAAATTCCCGGCACTACAAAAAAAATACACTTCTGTGATGATACGTGTTTGTCACAGTAGGTTGCTTTTTTGTCATGCATGTATATCCATGACGAATTTATGACAGAATCAAGATAGTCATACCTGTGCTGTCGTAGAAGTGTTCCATGACATTACCAAAATTATCATCACGGAAGTGTCCACTTCCAAGACAATGAATCGCGCGTCACAGAAGTGCTTTCGTCAAGGGTGACCGACACATGGCATCAACCGTAACGGAACGCCGTTAAGCTATCGGGTCAGGTTTTGGATCCGATAACCCGTTAACAGCCCCGACCAATGGGGATTTTCCACGTGTAAAATCATCATTGGCTAGAGGAAACACGTGTCGGCTCATCGTTGGGATAGATGTCATCCACTCACTGGACAGAAGGTGCCTATGATACATCAACACATGGCACGGCCCAACAGTGGCCCATTCCTGTGAAAAGGCCGGCCCATTTGACTTGGTCAAAAGCTGGCGGGCCGGCCCATGGAAAGCCTGTTAACGGCTTGTTCGCATATAGCCCATTTACAGCCCGGTAACCCAAGGTCCATTACGCCCTATCCAAATTAGGCCCAGTAGCGTCATCTGGGCCGTCTAATAGATTCCAGCTCATTTTCACTTCTGGCCCGTGTATAGCCCATGACGTCTTTCGGCCCATATGAGGCCCTTTATAACTCTTGGCCCATTAGCGACCCGTGCTGAAACTGGCCCGTAATGAACAGTGTATCAGTTTACACCCATTAACGGCCCGTGGTGAAACTGGCCCATAATGAACAGTGTATCACTTTATACCCATTAACGGCCCGTTATTCCGTTGGGCCGTCTCCAACCCATGTTATCTTTCGGCCTTCTCAGAGCCCATTTATTCTTGGGCTCATTTCCAGCATTCATTTACTTACGGCCCGTTACTATCATTTTCTGCTTGTGGGCCAAATTCAGCCCGTGGTTACAGTCGGCCCGTTTGTGGTCCGTTAATACGTTGGGCCGTTTTCATAGCGTCATCAAATACGACCTATTAACAATGGCCCATTATGGTCGGCCCATGAACGGACGATTCCAACTCTAGCCCGTTTACGGCCAGAATGCGGTCTGTTTGGCCCATGTTTGGCCAATCGATCATACGGCCCGTATAAGGCCCATTGATGATACGGCCCGTAGAAGGCCCATTGATGATACGACCCATAGAAGGCCATTGTTTCTACGGCCGTAGAAGGCCCACTGTTTCTACGGCCCGTAGAAGGCCCACTGTTTCTACGGCCCGTAGAAGGCCCACTGTTTCTACGGCCCGTAGGAGGCCCAATGTCACTATAGTAAATATTAGCCCATGGTTATTGTGGCCTAGTTTTAAAAAATAGGTTATTGCAGCCACTAGCAAACCGCAGAAAAAGAACTGCACTGACTACAAGCAAACAAATAAAGAAGACAATAAGGAAATAAATAAGCAAGCAAGTTACACTAGGCTATCACGGCTATTACACATATTACATCCACTGGGCATCAAAGTTCGCCACCAGTGCAAATATAGGGAGCACAGCAGCATATAAACGCCGCAGCAAAACAAGTCCAGAACTGAAACCACTTCAGAAGAGCTCAAGAAACAATATCCTGGGTACCCATAATGCTGGCAAGATGCTTAGCAAGCTTATTAAGTTTCTCTTGTTTGGCGCTTAAGTCCTCCAACGCTTGCTGTTGCACCAGAAAGTATGCATCTGAATTCTGCAGGGACTTCCTCAGTCCTTCGGCTTCCTATCGCATAACATCTGATCGATGTCTTTCAACTTGAAGTTGAGACTCAAGAAGCCGAACTGATTCAGGCAATGAGTTCGAAAGGCTGGTGCCAGCAGTGGTAGCCAGTAACTCGAACACTACTTCAAGATAGGACTTTGGGGTTGTCTTAGTTTCTTCAATATAGTTTTTATCAGCTTTCTTGGAGACCAACAGGGATGTCTCACTATCTTGAACCTTATCTGCATTACTTGCTTTACCATTGCATAACAGGGTACTCTTATCCAATATTTTATCCGCGTTCTAAAAGAGAAACAAACAAACACATCTCAGGTTTACAATGTAGTATATGAAACTCATTTTGGTAAACCAATTCAGTAGTAAGGTGGACAGGATAACATCATGAAACAAACATATATCTATGTAGTATGGTCACTGTATGGTCTATATCATGTTGACAAATCAAGATACATACAGTTCGAATCATATCTATTTAAGACAAAGCAGCATAGACAGAATATAAGTGTGGGAAACTACACAACAATAACAACACTTGTAATGTGCATGGCATGAGAAAATAACTGTTTATTCAATTGAAACTGAAATCAACGTAGAGCAAGTTACAACAGCAAACAGCCAAACACGTTGAAGAAACAGGTTTAAAACATACCTGTTGCGCCATTGGAGTTTCAATTGCATCCTTCAAATTTGAAATTAGTTGGTATCAGTAAATACAGTGATGCAAGAGCAAAGTAGTATGAACCATAGCTATGGAACCTAACCTGAGAACAATTCTTCTTCTGCTTTAAGCGTTGACTTCGGATTCGGAGTGGTGGTCCTCGTGATTTGGGCACTGCAGTTGCCTTACTAACTGCTCGTGTTTGGGTGCTCTGTGGTGGAGACGGTGCTGTGTCAACGGGAGCTGGGTGTCTATCTACTGGGGTTGGGGTTAGAAGGGGTGTAGCCGGTTCTCTGTCCAACTGGTAGGGGTACAATCTGCATGTGTGTGGGTTATGTGTGGTGGGGCTGGTTCTTGGGCAAGTACAACCGTGGTTCTATCTGCATCAACAGGTAGCACGATATTTTCTGAAGACAGTGTTTTTACTCCCACAGATACTGCCATCACTCCCTCCAATTGAAATGGCTGATAAACAAGAAAAGTAATTGAATGTACAGACATTGTAAGATAGATAGGTGCAATGGATAGTAGGGAAGAAAACAGGGCATGAAATAATTCACATTTATGTTGTCTAAGCAAACAGAATAGCAGGACATAATTTCACATATATGATGGCTAATTAAACAGGATACCATGACACAATTTCACATGTATGATGGCTAACTAAACAGGATAGAATGGCATACTTCAAAATATGATGACTATGTAAACAGGATGACATGATATAACTATACGATGTGTCTATTAAAGTGGTTGGCATGCCATAAATCACAAACATGCCGTCGATGGAAACATGATGGCTTGATATAATTCGCGGATAGAATGACATAATTTAAATATGATGACTATGTAAACATGATGAGATGATATAACTATATTATGTCTTTAGAAAATGGGTTGGCATGCCATAATTCAGATACATGCTGTCTATGTAAACATCATGGCATGACATAATTCAAATATATGATTTATATACTAAGGAAGTGAGCAGAGGGCAATCGCATATATGATGTGTCAACTAAGGAGATGGCATTCAATATTGTGTATATGATGTAAAAACTAAGCATTGCAATACAACATATGCATTATATGAGTAATATAACCCTGCCAAGTTTGAGCATACACCTCAGGGGGATAATAGGACTGGTCATCTGCCTCTGAATCCTCCTCTGAAGAGCTATCTGTAACCAGCAAGATATCTGCTTCAGCAGGTAGCATTGTCTGCTCTGAAGACCTTGTTTTCACTCCAGATTTCTCCATCGCCAATTCAAATGGCTGATGCACAGGAAGAGCAGTTGAATATACAAACATTATCAACAAAAGCAATGAGAAATACAAAAAAAGGACGGCATGATATAATTCACATATATGACGCTTGCCTAAACAGCATGGCATTGCATAATTCACATACATAATGCCTTGCAACAAGATAACATTGCATAATTCACATATATAATGTCTTGCAACAAGATGGCATTGCATAATTCACATATATGGTAATTAGACACTAAACAGGTGGCATTCACACAAAGCATGTCTAAACTAAGCAAATGACATAGCAATGCAAGATACCATACGCACGATATGAGCAACGTAACCCTGCCAAGTTAGGGCATGCACCTCGGCGGGGGGGGGGGGATATGACAGGTCATCTGTCTTTGAATCCTCCTCCGAGGAGCTATCGGTAACCAGCAAGACATGCGCTTTGTCAGATAGCATTGTCTGCTCTGAAGACCTTGTTTCCACTCCAGATTTTTCCATGATCGTGCCAAATGGCTGATGCACAGGAAGAGTAATTGAATGTACTAAATTTTTTGACAAATTTAACACGTAATAAAAAGATGATGGCATGATATAATTCACATATAAGATGACTGGCTAACCAGGGTGGCATTGCAAAATTCACATATATGATGCCTCGCTAGACAAGATGGCATTGCATGATTCACATATACGATAAAGAAACTAAACAAATGGCATTGACGCAAAGCATGTCTAAAGTAAGCAGATGACATCTTTAATGTATACAGTAAGCAATGCAAGGCACCATATGCATGATATTACCAACATAAACATGCCAAGTTAGAGCGAAGACCTCATGGGGTAAATAGGAGTGGTCTTCTCCTTCTGAATCCCCCTCATAACAGTTATCTTCCTCTTGATTACGATCCGAAATGGGTGGAGGGGGGCTGCCTTTGCGCCCACCATGGAACGACGTCTGCATGAAATTTTATTGCCATGCAAGGCTCGTCTCTTTTGCTCTACATGATCAGTTCCATTGTGTACAATAACTGGCATGCATAGGAATAAAACATAGTGATATTACGTAAGGAGTGCATGCACAAATCCAGAGTGATGGTAGCAAACTGTGGATAGACCCAAAACCAATGGTAGCAAGCACATAATAGCTTTAGTTAAAAAATACAGATAATGGCTCCTTTAATGTTTGTTTGCACCCAACATGAAACTCATAGTAGACACCGGAGATTAACCAGATAGTAGACAGATAGTACTGATTGCTGCCCCAATATGTACCCCACAACTATTTAAAAACTCAAGTTTCAGCATTAGTTTGGACCTGAGTCGGAGTCTAATAGGTGAACACGACGATAATGCAGCATGTCATCATATTAAGCGACGCATAACGTAAGCAGACACGGAAGAGTGCGACCTCTCTTGCGGACCCGTGTAGTCCTCAAGGTCATCTGCTTAGTTGATGATGGTAATGCAGTTGCCGTGGCTGCCGGCGGCGGAGAAGAAGATCTGAGGCGGCGAAAGACAGTCTAGAGAGCGGATCCCTGCTATGGTGAACCCTTCTGTCATTGGAGCAGCTGAGCTGGGGTGGAACACAGCGCCGCAGGAGCAGGACAAACCACACATGGTTTTCTTTGACACATATCTGTAACAGAAGTAATTGAGTAAGGGCTTGTTTGAATTTGAGGATTCTAACAATGCAGGGATAGGAAATAGACAAGAATAGGATAGGAGTGCACGTGCAAAATAGAGAATTTAAAAACACGGGTGAGGGAGTCCGGGATTAGGGGGTCTCCGGACAGCCGGACTATATTCTTTGGCCGGATTGTTAGACTATGAAGATACAAGATTGAAGACTTCGTCTCGTGTCCGGATGGGACTCTACGTGGCGTGGAAGGCAAGCTAGGCAATACTGATATGCATATCTCCTCCTTTGTAACCGACCTTGTGTAACCCTAGCCCTCTCCGGTGTCTATATAAACCGGAGGGTTTTAGTCCGTAGGACAACATACAATCATACCATAGGCTAGCTTCTAGGGCTTAGCCTCTCTGATCTCGTGGTAGATCTACTCTTGTACTACCCATATCATCAATATTAATCGAGCAGGATGTAGGGTTTTACCTCCATCAAGAGGGCCCGAACCTGGGTTAAACTTCGTGTCCCCTGCCTCCTGTTACCATCCGCCTAGACGCACAGTTCGGGACCCCCTACCCGAGATCCGCCGGTTTTGACACCGACATTGGTGCTTTCATTGAGAGTTCCACTGTGACGCCACCATAAGGCTTGATGGCTCCTTCTATCATCGTTAGCGATGCAGTCCAGGGTGAGACTTTTCTCCCCGGACAGATTTTTGTATTCGGTGGCTTTGCACTGCGGGCCAATTCGCTTGGCCATCTGGAGCAGATTTAAAGCTACGCCCCTGGCCATCAGGTCAGGTTTGGAAGCTTAAACTACACGACCGATATCCGCGGAGACTTGATCTTCAACGGATTCGAGCCTCTGCCTTGTGCGTCACGCGGTCATGGTGAGTATGATTTAGCTCTACCATCCGACAGTGTTCAGGAGATCGCACCGGCAGCCGCTCCGACCCTCAATTCGGAGCCAGTTGCACCGTCCATAGACGGGTGGATGGACCCCGCCACAAAGGCCTTACCCTCATCGGTGATCGAGCCGAACATCGACCTTACTCTGCACGAGAGCCGTGTTGACAAACTGCCGGATCTCTTTCCGGCCACGGACTCCGAACCACCTGCGCCCGTTCCTAGCGAATCCGATTGGGCTTCGTTCAAGGAGTTTACCTCCACGGATATTTTTCAGCACTTGCCCTTTGGCGACATACTGACCTCGTTAAGGTCTCTCTCGTCAGGAGGATCCTGGCCGAACTATGTCCGGCAAGATTGGGATGCGGACGATGAAGAAATTCGCGGCCCGCCCACCACCCACTTAGTAGCCACTGTTGATGACTTAACCGACATGCTCGAATTTGACTCCGAAGACATCGACGGTATGGACGACGATGCGGGAGACGAAGATGAACCAGTGCCCAGAGGGCACTGGACAACCACCTCATCATACGATATATACATGGTGGACACACCCAAAGAAGGCAATGGCGACGAGACAGCAGAGGATGACCCCTCCAAGAAATAACCCAAGCGCCGACGTCAGCGGCGCCGCTCTAAGTCCCGCCAAAGCAAAAATGGTGATACTCGCACAGGAGATAATAACACTCCGGATAGTGCCGAAGATAACAACAATCCCCTCCAGCAAGATTTAGAGCAGGAGGGTGGAGTAGCCAGCCCTCCTGAGAGAGCGGCAGATGGAGAAGCGGAGGATGATAATTACATGCCCCCCTCCGAAGACGAGGCAAGCCTCGGCGATGACGAATTCGCCGTGCTAGAGGATCCCGTCGAACAAGAGCGCTTCAAGCGCCTGCTTATAGCCACGACAAATAGCCTTAAGAAAAAGCAGCAACAGCTTCAAGCTGATCAAGATCTGCTAGCTGACAGATGGACTGAAGTCCTCGCGGCCGAGGAATATAAACCCGAGCGCCCCTTCAAGAGTTACCCAAAATGCAGGTTGCTACCCCGACTGGAGGAAGAAGCGTATGACGCGGCTGATCGGCCACCTCGTGGCCGCGATAGAGAGGCATTCCAGCTAAAAACTCAGCCTGCACCCCGATGCCATTCAAATAAAAAGCCATGGGGAAATATGCCATACCTGCGAGACGTATTGGAGGACAAAGCAAAACATGCAAGATCGATCTACGGATCACGAGGGCGCGCCACTATGTGAGACGGTAAATGTCACGCCGGATACAGTAAAAGTCAATCCGGCCAGGCCGAACACAGCGGGTAAGACCCATTCGAGCTGCGTCGCGATATAGCCCAATACAGAGGCGCCGCACACCCCCTATGCTTCACAGACAAAGTAATGGATCATCAAATCCCGGAGGGTTTCAAACCCGTAAATATTGAATCATACGACGGCACAACAGATCCCGCGGTATGAATCGAGGATTTCCTCCTCCACATCCACATGGCCCGCGGCGATGACTTGCATGCCATCAAATACCTCCCACTAAAGCTCAAAGGACCAGCGCGACATTGGCTTAACAGCTTGCCAGCAGAGTCCATTAGCTGTTGGGAAGATCTGGAAGCCACATTTCTCGACAACTTTCAGGGCACTTATGTGTGACCATCAGACGCCGATGACTTGAGCCACATAATTCAGCAGCCAGAAGAATTGGCTAGGCAATTCTGGACATGGTTCCTAACAAAGAAAAATCAAATCGTCGACTGTCCGGATGCAGAGGCCCTAGCAGCCTTCAAGCATAAAATCCGCAACGAGTGGCTTGCCCGGCACCTTGGACAGGAAAAGCCGAAATCTATGGCAGACCTCACGACACTCATGACCCGCTTTTGTGCGGGAGAAGACAGCTGGCTGGCTCGCAGTAACAACATATCAAAAAACCATGGTACTTCGGGTACCAAGGACGGCAATAGCAGGTCACGTCACAACAAACATAAGCGCCGCATTAACACCGATAATACTGAGGATACGACAGTCAATGCTGGATTCAAAGGCTCTAAACCCGGTCAGCGAAAAAAGCCATTTAAAAGAAGCACTCCGGGCCCGTCCAGTTTGGACCGCATACTCAATCGCTCGTGTCAAATACACGGTACCCCTGACAAGCCAGCCAACCACACCAACAGGGAATGTTGGGTGTTCAAGCAGGCCGGCAAGTTAATTGCTGAAGATAAAGATAAGGGGTCACACAGCGACGACGAAGAGGAGCCCCGGCAGCCGAACACCGGAGGACAGAAGAGGTTCCCCCCACAAGTGCGGACGGTGAACGTGATATACGCAACCCACATCCCCAAGAGGGAGCGGAAGCGTGCGCTCAGGGACGTATATGCGTTGGAGCCAGTCGCCCCAAAGTTCAACCCATGGTCCTCCTGCCCGATCACCTTCGATCGCAGGGACCACCCCACTAGTATCCGTCACGGCGGATTCGCCGCACTGGTCTTAGACCCAATCATTGACAGATTTCACCTCACTCGAGTCCTTATGGATGGCGGCAGCAGCCTGAACCTGCTTTACCAGGACATAGTGCGCAAAATGGGTATAGACCCCTCAAGGATCAAGCCCACAAAAACGACCTTTAAAGGCATCATTCCAGGTGTAGAGGCCCATTGCACAGGCTCAATTACACTGGAAGTGGTATTCGGATCCCCGGATAACTTCCGAAGCGAAGAATTAATCTTCGATATAGTCCCGTTCCGCAGTGGCTATCATGCACTGCTCGGGCGAACCGCATTTGCGAGATTCAATGCGGTATCACATTATGCATACCTCAAGCTCAAGATGCCAGGACCCCGGGGGGTCATCACAGTTAACAGAAACACAGAGCGCTCTCTCCGCACGGAGGAGCACACTGCGGCCCTCGCAGTAGAAGCACAAAACAGCCTCTCAAGGCAATCCACCAGTTCGGCATTTCAAGACCCGGACACCTTCAAACGCGCTCGGAGTAATCGGCAACTAGACCGCCTGGCACGGTCTGAGCTCGCGTAGCAATGTGCCCCCACCCCGGCCCAAGCCAAATGGCAAAATTCGTGCCACGCGTACATAATTACGCATTAAAAATACCATGGGCACAGGTGGGGAGGGGGGCACAACTACGACACGCTCCAAGACGCGGCCTAAACCGCACTAGGGGTTTCCCGCTTTGTTATTTTTCTCTTTTAGGACTTTAATCTCTGAAAACCTTGTCCGGCAGCATGATTGCTGAACACATGATGCAGCAACCAAGAGAGGCAGAAAGCTACGTCACACCACGGAACTCCCAGGTGGATTGTGATAACGAGTGAAATATTTGCTTTAATACTATTCCTCAGCTTGCCCTTGGAAGGGACATAGTCCTACTTTTTGCTTATTGCACTATCTGTATCATTCTGCTTTAACGCACCTCTTTGAATAAACAACGCATAATATTACGACTATTATTGCATTCTTGTTATATATATATATATATATATATATATATATGACAAATTTTATCTACAAGCGGTGGTAGTTACCATCTAAGTGTTTGCCTGCCACGTGTCTCATTCTTTCTCCATACTAGACGGGTTAGTGGATGTGGGAAACCCAATAGCAGGGTAACTAACTTGCGTCTGATTACCATTCGGTAAAAGAATTAGCAAGAAATTGCGTGCGTTAGTTTCAACAACGTTCTTTTTTATTGCGAGGTCTTCCGAACTAACCAACTGTGTTGAATGGATAAGTGGCGTCATGCACCCACGTAAAAAGCAAAATAGACGTGTCAGTATGGCGTGTTGCCGCAAATACCTTGTGCAATAAATAACGTAAAGTATATTGTATATAATTTGGAAATAGCCGTATACGGTACTTGTCTTTTTTTGTGGGGATGATGCTTGGTATTACTAGAAAATAGTATTGTATATTATTGATTGAGCATATAGTATATATGAACTTTTGTTTCTAGGCATACGGAGTATGTAGAATAATCGGAGATGGAGTATGGTATGGAGTTTATACACTATGTAGAATAAAAAAGTAGTATAGAGTATGTCAGTATGTAGTATGGCTTCCGGAGTATATATACTTTGAATTGTCATATTTAGTAGGGAGTATATATATATATACTTTTAATTGAAACTTAGTATGAAGTAGTGGATAGTATATGTTCAGCGTCGACGAGGATACATATTACATGATGATATCTTCAAAGCCATAGTGTACATGTCTATACTCTAAGGAGTATGTATGTGTTCCATATGAGGAAGTATGGAGTATGTAGTATATTTCAAAACAAAAATATTAAGTATGGAGTATATTGCATTCAGAAAAAAGGTCAAGTATAAAGTATGGAGTATATGGTATTAAAAAACTAGATTTGAAGTGTATCTATAATAGCACAAAAGAGTATGTATCCGCCCGGCCAGAATGAAGTGGAGTACATGTTAATATCTGTCTATTTATATACTGCTAATAATGCATCTGGTATTGATTTCATGGTCCAGTAGGTGCATCATGCATGCATACGTGATGTCAGCCATGCATCACATGAAGGGGCAACGTTGACCACCGAAAACTACTCATCTCATCATACAAAAAACACTGTTCATCTCACTCGAATACAAGTCTTGCTATCGCTGCTCGGTCATATACGATCTTGATCGGCTCAACATGAAAAGGAGGATTTGCATGGAGAGGCTTCAGTGCGTGATGTTCGTCCAGGCTCTTCAATGGATCACGGAGACGACCGCGTGGCCGGTGCGACTTCGACGCCGCCATGCTAGAGCAGTCAGCTAGTCGCTTGTCGACCGTACTCCCGTGTTTGCCACTGCTACCAGCAGGCCGTGCAGGTTGTTTCTACCACCACAATAGAGCAGCCACCCATCGGCCATGTGCGCTCGTGTGTCCTCACCGTCACCGTACAAAAATCTCCTGGGTTGGTCACTAAAGGGAATTGAGGTCATGTAGGATGTTGCAGCTTGCAGATGTTGTCGGTGGTAGCAGCAGTAGCAGGTGGTACACGACGGCGGCGGTGGCAATAGCCTACCGAGTTGTCTTCCCAACACAGAAGCTTGCAGGAAAAAGAAGTCAATTAGCATCAGGATGCATGCACAGATGTAAATGAAAGAATCATGCATGTGTGTAAATCAATTGCTGAGCCATACCTTTCTGCTAGCAGGTGCACTTTTTGATTTGGTAGTTGAGATAGACGAGCTTGTTTTGGTTCTCTATGCCAGATCCAATCCTTTTCTCGTGGGATGGTACCCGGCGTCCTGATCCAAATAAGTAGCGAGGAAAGAAACGCTCAGCGGAAGCAAGAAAATTGGGAGCTAGCTTAACTAACCCACGAAGCAGGCACGAGAAATCCACTCATTCCCTTTCCATGACCCGATAAGAATTGCACGGATCACAATGCAATCAGATGGCACGGAGGACAGAGGTAACTACCACCGATGGTAGTAACTATTTTCCCTATATATATGTGTGTGTTCATTAATGACGCCTTGCAACCGTACACTTTGGTACAACCAACATACCAGGGGCTTAAGTACCCCACAATATGGTGAGAGAAGTCCGAATACTTCCACAAGTGTGGCACCCCAAACTTATAGCATTATATGCATCAGCTCCGAATCATGTCTTTGGTCAAATGTTGGGTTTGCCCGGCTCCTATGTTTTGGTACCTTACGTTCCGCTCTATCGGCTAAGGTAGCGCTAGGAGAACTACTGCGATTGTGCCCCGATTCTGCTGGGCTAAGCACCTCAGTAGAGAAAGCTAAAACTGACTGTCATGATAAGGCGAGAGACTGGTCACTGTTCGGCGAGGTTTCGAGTCCCTAAAGACTTATGCCGCTTAGAGCGAGGAGCCGGTCCTGTCTGGCTTAAAGGCGTGTATCGCGCCCCGAATTCGGCCTTCCGAATACCAGGGGCTTCACCGAAATTTAAAATTATAGAATTCTATGCCTAAGTGAGAGTGATAAAGCATTATTAGTCCGGTTGCCTTGTTCGCTATGCTGAGCACCTCCCTCGAAGGACCCAACAATGGGAACAAGAGTGCTCAGGTTTATCCCGAACACCCCAGCACTCACGGCATGGGGGCAGAAGCCAAGGACTAGCCATCTCTCAGATTGGATAAACAGCCAAACAGAAGGTAATATTTTAAATTCAAACAAGCGTTGCATAGCGCATATGAAACAAGTTTTCATCATACAGGATCACACGAGCAAGTTTACTCAAATATTACATCCTTTGAACATTTGTCCCCTACAAGACGGGCACCCTTCAGGACACCCTCATAATAAATTTAGGGGGTGCAATGCTCCTTGCCCTGCGGCGGTCCCTCCTTGATTAGCTTCACGACGTCTAGCTTGGCCCATTGCACCTTCACGCGGGCGAAAGCCCGGCGTGCACCTTCGATGCAGACAGACCGCTTGACGACCTCCAGCCATGGGCAGGCGTCCACAAGCCACCTCACCAGGCCGAAGTAGCTGTTCAGAAGGGCGTCGCCAGGCCACATCCGGACTATAAAGCCCTTCATGGCCTGTTCGGCCGCTTTGTGTAGCTTGACCAGCTGCTTCAGCTGGTCGCTCATAGGCACCGGGTGTTCGGTCCCAATATACTAAGACCAGAACAACTTCGCCGTTGAGCTTCCCTCCTCGACCTGGTAAAACTGTGCGGCATCCGACACGCTGCGGGGCAAATCTGCGAATGCTCCTGGAGAGCTCCGGATTCGGGTAAGTAATAGGTAATTTACTTTCACATGCTTGCTTTGCATATAGAATGCCTTACCCGCCACTATTTTGTTCATCGCGTCAATCTCCTGGAGGGCCTTTTGGGCTTCGGCCTTGGCACTTTTTGCGCTCTCGAGGGCCGCGGAAAGCTCATACTCCCGCGTCTTCGAGTCAAGCTCCAACGCCTCGTGCTTCGCCACGAGAGCCTGGAGCTCTTGCTGCACCTCGCCCACCCAAGACCCTTGCCTTTCCCGCTCGGTGCGCTCCTTGGCCGCTTTCTCTTCGGCCTCGGACAGCGCTTGCCTTAGGGTAGCCACTTCGGTCGTGGCCCCTGGCAAATTCATGATGATCCTGTCATTTTCGCAATCGAATTCTTTTTATACATATCCATAAACTAGGCATTACTTACCTTTGTTCTCCTCGAGCTGCCTCTTTGGCAAGGCCGAGCTCGTCCTGGGAAACTTTAAGGTCCTGCTTCAGTGCGCCGACCTCCGCAGTCAGTGCGGCAGATGCCAGCAGCGAAGCCTGCATATGCATATTGACATACTTATATTAGACTCCTGCGATATTGTTTGATCCTCTGTTCGGCTTTTCTTTGTGAACACCGAACAAAGCATCAGGGGCTACTGTCTATGCGGTAATATTTTTCCTATATTCTAAACACTTACCTCAAAGCCTGTTCGAAGGCTGGCACATGCTTCAGTCAATCTGCTCTTGGCGGACTGAACCTTCTGGACCACCGCACTCATAATAGTACGGTGCTCCTCGTCGATGGAAGCGCTGCGAAGCGCTTCCAGCAGATTGTCCCGCGCCTCTGGATGGACAGAGGTCACGGCACAGGCGTCTCGCCCCTCTTAGAAGGAGGCCGCCTGCCCGAGTCCGGAACCGCTGGAGGTTCCGGCGCGGTGTTGGCTGAGGGCCGAACTCGAGGCCCTCAGGGGCCTTGTCCCCTCTGCTCCTGGAGTCCGGAAGGTCGCCTTGAGGCGCCTTCGGGACTGTCTCCCCTCGACCCGGTGCCTCTTGAGACAACACCTCAGCATCGTCCGTAGGGCAAGGGGAGGTGGTGGTCGGAAGCGGATCGCTATCCATATCTGACGAGCCCAGGGAGCCGTCCGACGATACATCGATACGAGCTCGTGGCGGCCTGCATAATCATATTCGACATTAGGGAAAGCAGTGCGACAAAGGAATGCTATGAGTTACTCTAGTATCCGAATACTTACGACCTCCCCATGGGCTTGGCCCTGGGCAACCACTCGTCTTCACCTTCGACGGCGGCGGTGGAGCTGTCCGGAAGGAGAGTCCTTCCCTTCTTGGACCCTTCGGCCCCCTAGTTGGAGATTCCGTTCCTTGTCTCCCCTGCCTGGAGGGGGAGCATCTTCTTCTTCCTCCTCGTCTTCGGGGGACGAGTGTGCCGTAGAGTCATCAGATGGTGAGTCTGATGACGCCTGGCGTCGGGAACTCTTTTGGGTTCCCTTGGCCTTCTTGGTATTCTCTGACACCATATAAGGAGCCGGAGTCAGCATCTTCGCGAGGAGAGCGTCTGCTAGGCCTTCGGGCAAAGGAGCCGGACAGTCGATCTGCCCGGACGTCTCCTGCCAGTCCTGTCAAAGGTACGGGAGCTTAGATCCCGCATAGAGTCAAACTATGGAAAACAAGTATCCCGTGAGAGGTAAAACAGCTTACCGCGCTGGCTTGGCACTTCGTGCAGAATCCGCGGTCCTCGGTAGTGGGAGGGGGAACCTCGGCGCTCTTGAACAACACCTTCCAGGCATCTTCATGAGTTGTATCGAAGAGCCTGTTCAGAGTTCGGTGCTGGGCCGGGTCGAACTCCCAGAAGTTGAAAGCCCGTTGTTGGCACGGGAGGATCCGGCAGATGAGCATGACCTGGACCACGTTGACAAGTTTGAGCTTCTTGTTCACCATGTTTTGAATACATGTTTGGAGTATGGTCAGCTCTCCCGAACTACCCCAGGACAGGCCCTTCTCTTGCCAGGAGGTGAGCCGTGTGGGGAAGCCAGATCGGAACTTGGGGGCCGCTGCCAATTTAGGGTCGCGTGGCTCGGTGATGTAGAACCACCCCGATTGCCACCCCTTTATGGTCTCCACAAAGGAGCCCTTGAGCCATGTGACGTTGGGCATCTTGCCCACCATGGCGCCTCTGCACTCCGCCTGGCGGTCGCTCACTACCTTTGGCTTGATGTTGAAGGTCTACAGCCATAAGCCGAAGTGGGGCTTGATGCGGAGGAAGGCCTCGCAAACGATGATAAACGCCGAGATGTTGAGGATGAAGTTCGGGGCCAGATCGTGGAAATCCAGGCCGTAGTAGAACATGAGCCCCCAGACGAATGGGTGAAGAGGGAATCCCAGTCCGCGGAGGAAGTGGGTAAGGAACACTACCCTCTCATGGGGACTGGGGGTGGGGATGAGCTGCCCCTCATCTGGGAGCCGGTGCGCGATGTCGTCGGGCAGGTATCCGGCTCTCCTCAGCTTCTTGATGTGTCCCTCCATGACGGAGGAGACCATCCACCTGCCTCCCGCTCCAGACATGGTTGGAGAAGGTCGAGATGGGAAATGCAGACTTGGGCGATGGAGCTCGAGTGTGCGAAAGTGGATGAGCAAAGGAGGAAGAAGGCGTGGATGAAGAGGTGAATCCTTATCCCTTTATATGGGCGGACGAAACTATGCGTCCCCACTAGCCTATCCTCCAAGTGTCGTATCCGACGGCGCGGTTGGGTTACCCACGCCCGTATTTATGAGAATCCTGTAATAGGGGGAACACGATCTCTGCTTTGACAAGACGTGTCAAAAAACTGCCTCGCGTTATGTGCGGGGCTAGTTAAAGGAAACGGTTCGAATAATTACCGGGCCATGGCATAATGTCGTGTTGCCAAAATGTGTCAGCAGATTAGATTTGTGGAAATATTATTCTCTCTATGGTGGTATGTGGAAACTTATTTTGCAGGGTCGGACACTATCCGTGTATTCAAATTCTTCCGTGATGTATTCGTAGGAGGAGCCCGCCTTGCAATGCCGAAGACAATACTGCGTGCCGGACTCATCGTCATTGAAGCTTGGTTCAGGGGCTACTGAGGGAGTCCTGGATTAGGGGGTCTCCGGACAGCCGGACTATATTCTTTGGCCGGACTGTTAGACTATGAAGATACAAGATTGAAGACTTCGTCTCGTGTCCGGATGGGACTCTACTTGGCGTGGAAGGAAAGCTAGGCAATACGGATATGTATATCTCCTCCTTTGTAACCGACCTTGTGTAACCCTAGCCCTCTCCGATGTCTATATAAACCGGAGGGTTTTAGTCCGTAGGACAACATACAATCATACCATAGGCTAGCTTCTAGGGTTTAGCCTCTCTGATCTCGTGGTAGATCTACTCTTGTACTACCCATATCATCAATATTAATCGAGCAGGACGTAGGGTTTTACCTCCATCAAGAGGGCCCGAACCTGGGTAAAACTTCGTGCCCCCTGCCTCCTGTTACCATCCGCCTAGACGCACAGTTTGGGACCCCCTAGCCGAGATCCGCCGGGTTTGACACCGACAACAAGATTTCTGCCAATTTGGGTGTTTGATTCACAACAATTAGAAGATCACAGGATGCAAAACAGCATGGTGAGATTAAGTCAAACCACAATAAAATGTACGGTTATAATGCTATTATGCTACTATCTCTTAGTCTTGTGCTTGATGAATAGGAATATGAAAAGGAGGAGAAGTGGAAATTAGAATTCCTACGGTTTTTCTTTCAAGAAGACACGAAAGGAACAAATCCTACAATTTTCCTTTGCTCCATTCCTTTGCACCAAATTCATGAAAAGTAGTACCATAGGAAACTTTCCAATTCCGATGTTTTTCATTCACTTTTCCTTTCAAGCACTGGCGATTCTAGTAGGCAGGCTTGAGCAAGGAAAATCCTACACTAAAATAATGTTTTTGTGCTACTTCTATTACTTTGGACCCAGGCCACTGCCATACTAGCTCAACTCCCAGGCCCATCGACAAATGCGCAGCTCAAACACGCAGAGATAAATAATGATGGCGTTCAAGAGAGTCCATCACCGATAGCTAAGTTGCCTGGTACCTCACTGCTTGTCATATAGTAGGATAAAATAATCGTATTTCCCGTTACTACGAGTGCTCAGTGGACAATATATATAACATGTAGAGTAAAAAAGAGATGCAACAAGTGTACAACCTCTTTGGCGAAGCCATGTCGATCTCAGCGTGATTGGGTTGGCCGGTGAGGATGCTCCAGCTAACTTGGCTGTCGGAGGAGGGGAAGAAGATCTTAGGCGTCTGGAGATGGAGCCCGAGGTACTGCTCCGCTGTGATGGAGGGTTTCGTCGTTGGAGCAGCTCCAGTGAGTTGTACGACGCCGAGGCTAAAGCAGGACAAGAGAGACAACGAACAATGTTAACCTGAGTGGAATTCTAATAGCATCTCCAATACATGACGTAAAATACATAAACACAAAGTGCTAGATGTAAAATACATCAGCTGCTCATCTCTGAACTTAACTGTCGAAATTGAATTTAACTATTGAAACTGAACTTAACTGTCAAAACTAAACTTAACTGTCGAAACTGAATTTTGCTGTCGATCTGAACACACTAGCAAGGTGAGGCTACACGTCGGTCGACTGACTTTTTCATCTCTGGTCAGTCGATTTTGCAGCCGTTGGATATGAAATCAAGGGCCTGCGGTTCATCTTCAACCTCCACCCCCTGAGCCGGCCAAACAGCAGCCCCCCCGCCGCCCGCGGCCGGCGGTGCGCCGCCCCGTCCGCCCCGAAAACACTTCCCACTGCGGGTCCGCCGCCGCCCCGGCCATCCCTCTAGGCCCCCCTCCCGTGCCGAGCTTTTTCTCCGGCGATCCCCACGCCACCGCCCCGCCAACGCCCCGCCACCGCCGGCGACCACCGCTCCCATCCTGAACCCTAAGATAGATAGTGGGATACCTCTCCGTTGAGCCCCCCTCCCCGCTGCGGCTGGTTCTTCCTTCACCCCGGCGGCATCAGAGTGAAGTGTATCTAAATCGGAGCAGCATCGCAAGCAAGAGCGAGAGCAGCAGTGCGAGCAAGAGCAATAGGAAGAGCAGACCAGGCAGGGGACCGAGAGCAAGAGCAGAGCAGCAGCGCGAGCGAGAGCTAAAGCAGCAGCAGGTCCTACTGATGTGGACGTCGCCGCCGAGGGAGCGACGCCGTGGAGGAAGTGGCCGGCGATGCCGCCGTGGATGGAGCCGCGCCGTGGCGGCTCGGGGCCGAGCGTCGGCAGCACCGTGAGATCGAATCAAGAAGAAAATGCGGTGATTAGTGTACAACCTCTTTGGTGGTGCCGATTAGGCTGCAACTTCATCCGAGGAAACGGTGATGATGATGCTCTTTCGTTGGTGCAGGTGAAGACGGCGGTGTGGGAATGGAGGTGGCGCGAAAGACGAGGGGAATGTCGGGGCACCTCCTTGGAGCGGAGGACGGTGTGGCTGAACCAGCGGGACGATGAGATCGACGACGGATCCTCATCCGGTATGGTGGATGAGGGACGTCGAGGTGTTGCTGTGGACGACATCGTCGGGGAAGAGGCTCCAGCTGGGTGGCGGACGGAGCAGGATGTGGGGTTTCGTCGCGGGTTTTTGCGGCCTCGGTGTACGAATGGGTGGGCGGATGGGATGGCAGTGGGGAACCATGGCTTAGAGACGCGCTTGTCCGAAATGTGTGGGTAAGTTACGAAAGTACCCCCACCGATTTGAGGCGGTTCTTTCGGTTCAGGGGTACCACGGGCATTTCACGTGTCGGGATTTCACAGGAGGTGGGAGTTTTCGCGCGCGTTGTAATTTCGGAATAGCAAGGCGCGGGTTGAGATGGAGGGAGTTGTCGGAGCACAACGAGACAAAGATATATCTTAAATATTTCGGGCTAACAAGGCGCGGGTTGAAGAGGCGGGAGTTTCCCAGCACGATAGATAGAGACGCTAGCTTGAATTTTTGGCATAAAAAGGCGCGGCTTGAAATTTCAGAAGAACAAGCTTAACGTGTACCAAAAAAAGACAATTTGCACCTCAACACGCACAACACACACACACACAAACACCATTTAGACTAGAGTAAGGTACACGTGCATTGCACGCATGATATTTGGAACCAAATTATGAATAAATACCACATTATAGCATGCAAGATTTGAGTCATATATGCATGATGTAGATGTTCGTTTAATTCTTATAGTTCATTTCATTCAAAATCATCTAGTTTTTATAAGAAAGCTAATCTATTTTAAGATTCATGGAATTGTGCGTCGTAAGACATAAAGTAAAAACAAATAATGGCAAATCATGTAGAAAAACATTTGGTTAATTCTGATACGGAAGATTCTAGAACAAATAAGAAGTGCTTGTGTTTTGATGTTTGTGCATTATGCTTAAGTTCAACCATGGAGTCTTCTAGATTGTACATGTGGTGAAATCTGGTGGAATCTAGATGATATCCAACGGCCAGTAGTGCTCAAATTTGCCATCTTTGAACCATCGGATTTGCCTCATCCAACGACCATCTTTCAAAGTTAAACTTACCCGCACACAATATAAAAAATATAATATATATATGGGTATAGATATATTCATGTGATGCAAAAGCCTCCCATCATCTCCAATTAGAATAGTGTGTCCATGCACGGATGAGATGTGGCCAAATGATGTCTGCCATCGGTATCTCAAATTCAAATCAGTCTGACCTTGTTCAATGTGTATACATTACAACATGCTCGTTTCCAAACCACACCGCGCAGATCTCCGTTATATTCATGCATGCATGGGTTTCAAACATTAGGATCTCTTATTCAAATATTTGAATTCAACTTTACATTGATTGTGACCTCACCTATTCAGTTATTCTTTTACACCCACACAGTAGTCTTCTCTTTATAATTGTACCACTAACCTTCTCTCGTGCATGCATGCACACACACTACCAGTCGGCATTATCCATCGCACGCATGCAATCTTTTTCTTCAGGTCGGTCTCCCATGAAGGCACACACCAACACACATCCCCCTCTCCATCATATCGGGCATTCTTTATCTCTCACGCGTGCATGCGCAACGATCGATGTTCCTCTATGTATGTGTGTATATATCTAGGTCTTTCATAGTTTTCCAGACAAACCGATCAATCGATATATCCAGTGAGGTCTCACCCTCTTTCCCACGTCCACATCGATCAATCTATACCTCTCTATATAGGATTAACATATATAGCTAATACACCCACATTAATTATGTATCCAACGTCCCCCTCTCATCATCCATGCCTTCCGCTTCATCTCTCAGACGCGTGCACAATGGCGAAGACATGGGGCAGTAAGGGCCCTGCCCCCTCCCCCCTAGCATCACTATATATCAAGGCTAATATGAATGTGATCATTAGACAATTGCTGCTAAAATGGTTTAAGTTCATGAATTGACCCTCCTCGTAAAGGATTAGCAATGCTTGGCCCCCTAGCTCATTTATTTTTCATGGCCCCGCCACTGCGCGCATCATCGTACGTGTTCGCCCTCTCTCTCTAAATATCGATCTCGCACTTGTGCATTCCTTCATAGTCTCCCTCCACTCGGCCCCTCGCACCATCTTGTAGCCCCCCACCGGATTTTGCCACATGTACAATCTAGCAGACTCCATGGTTGAACTTAAGCATAATACACAAACCTCAAAACAACAGTGGTTCTCTTTTGTTCTAGAATCTTCCGTATCATAACCGCCCAAACTTTTTTCTAGTTGAATTGCCATTATTTGTTTTCACTTTATGCTTTACAACGCACAATTCTGTGAATCATAAAATAGATTAAGGTCTTCTTTGATTCAAAGGATTCTCAAAGGAATTTTGGAGGATTCTAATCATTAGGAATTTTTCGTATCTTGGTTGTTTGATTCGTAGGATTGTAAACCACAGGAATTTTTCCATATGATTCATTTGCTCTAGATTTCATAGGAAACATCCCATCCACTCAAACCTCTTTGAAAGAATTCTATGTTTTTTCTATGCACAATCAAACGCTTGTACAATCCTGTAGGATTCAAGACGACATTCCACTATAATCCCATGTTTTTCCTATTCCCGCGTTCTTAGCTTTTTTATAAAAACTAATTGATTTTGAATGAGATGAACTATAAGAATTAAACGAAGGGCTACATCAGGCATATATGACTCAGAGCCTACATGCTATAGTGTGGTATTTATTCATAATTTGGTTGCAAAATCCGATGCGTGCAATGCACGTGTACCTTACTAGTACTTCGAGTATGTGCAAAACACGTAAATTAGAATACCAATGGCATGCTACACAGTGTCTCTCTTATAGTTCATGAAGCCACGTGGCACATGTGTAGGCGTTGTCGCGACCTCCTTGCGTGGATTGATCACAGTGACGTGCTGCTGATTCCAGAAGAATGTACTCGTCCTCCCTGAGCCATACTGGCGGTACATGCACGAAGTGAAGATGTCCACGCACGCCATGCACACACTCATTCCTCGCACGCACACGCGGGTACACGGGCGGATGCAATTTTGTACCAAGATCCACCCCATGTGATAATTTGACACGTGTAAAGTCGTTCACTTCATTGATGGTCAATTAATACAGCGCATGCAAATTGAGTGGACGTGAGGGCGGAAGAAAGACATTATTACTCCACTGCGCGCATGCGAGTAGTTAAATCGTGGGTTGCTAGTAGTACTTCCATTGGTCTCCTTCGTATTTTGTGCCAATTTTTGACAGTAACATAATACTTACGCATTTGAGAAGTGTAGTAGTACTTGAAATTTATGTTCCGCTAAACTCATCGGGAGCCGTTTCGGGCCTCGAAACCAAAGCCATCATTTAATCTTTACCTTGTTCCCATCACATTCGAAAGCCTGCTCACACCTACTAGTAGTATGTACCAAACCTGAACGTGTTCCCACTATGCACGTATTAGTACTAGTGCTAGTACTTAGGTTATAAAAAGGGGAACTACCTAACCGAATATCACTCTACCTTTCCTCCTCATAAGTGCTTCTTATTCGTCCGTCGTTGCCATGGCCGGTGAGCAGAGCTCTAGGTCGAGAACTACTCGTAAAAAGGGAGAGACAACCAAGGCTGCGGAAAAAAGAGAGGGCTTGCCGCCACGCAGAGACCTCGAAAGATCTCTCACGGGCAGGCGATGGCTCCCAGGAGCGCCCTAGCCGCGGAGGCGAACACGCGGAGACGGCGGAGCTGGAGTCGTTATCCTTCGACGGCATGCCCGATCAGCTCAATAAGCAGAAGGAGTTCATCCAAGGCTTGATGGAGTTGCTGAAGGAGAGCCTCGACGACATGCCCGCTGAGCTCAATCAGCAGGGGAAGTTGACCGCCGGCTTGGTGATGCTGCTGAAGAAGAGCATTGCCTCGGAGAAGAAGGCGACCGACGAAATCCTGCAACTTCGGGAGGACAATGCGAAGCTCTGCCACGAGATCGACCTGTTGAAGGAGAAGAACGCTGGCTGGAAGAAGCTGCATGAGAATAGTAGTTCCTTGATGAAGATGCTGCAGGCCCTCGCCATGGAACAGAAGGAAGAGTTGGCGAAGCTCCGCATCGAGGACCCGGCTGCTGTCAAGGTACGTAATATGGCTGTGGAACAGATGATGAAGGCTCGCGTCGAGAAATGCCGCGTCATGGACACAATGATGAAGATGGCGGAGGAGACGTGCAAGGAGATGGAGGTCGTGGAGGCGATGAAGAAGCAGTTACGACTCCATGGCGAATTAGATCATTTGGGGTGATAATCTTCCTTCTTCTTTTGCTCCTGTGTTCCATCTTTTGCTTCGGGTGTTTCGCCGCACGTGTCACATTCTCTGCAAGGCATGAATAGAACAATGTTTTTTTAGGGAATGAATAGAACAATGCTAACAATGAGATGACTAGCAAATTATATCATTTTTATCACCATATGGCACTGGGCTGCCGTGTTTCGTGCTCCTCCGTCACAGTACTACTCTAGTGGAAAACTTGAGTATACCGCACGGTTCTTTGCTCCTCCTCGATCAGGTCGTCCGCTCATTTATACGAGCAGTCAAATCACAAGGCCCGCCTTCCAGCAGTAATCACTACAAAAAAATACACTTCCGTGATGATACGTGTTTGTCACAGTAGGTTGTTTTTTTGTCATGCATGTACATCCATGACAAATTTATGACAGAATCAAGATAGTCATACCTGTGCTATCGTAGAAGTGTTCCATGACATTACCAAAATTATCATCACGGAAGTGTCCACTTCCATGACAGTAAATCACGCGTCACAGAAGTGCTTTCGTCAAGGGTGACCGACATGTGGCATCCACCATAACGGAACGCCGTTAAGCTATCGGGTCGGGTTTTGGATCCGATAACCCGTTAACAGCCCTGACCAATGGGGATTTTCCACGTGTAAAATCATCATTGGCTGGAGGAGACATGTGTCAACTCATCCAATGGGCGAGACGCGCCTATGATATGTTGACACGTGGACCGGCCCATCAAGTTTAAATGGGCCGGCCCAACTGAAGGCCCACAAGATTTTGCGGACCATAATGGGCCGGCCCAACTAAAGGCCCACGAGATTTTGCAGACCATAATGGGCTGGCCCAGCTAAAAGCCCACAAGATTTTGCGGGCCATAATGGGCCGGCCCAGGTAAAGGCCCACAAGATTTTTTTGTGTGCCATAATGGGTCGGCCCAGGTAAAGCCCAGAAGATTCTTGCGGGTCATAATGGGCCGTCACAACTAAAGGCCCACGAGATTTCACTGACAATAACGGGCCGGCCCAGCTATAGGCCCACAAGATTTTGTGGACCCTAGTAGGCCGGCCCATTAACTGCCTGCCATGTTTTGGGCCAAATGCCGGCCCATATTTGATCCGGTCCATTAATGGCCTGCCACGCTTCGGGCCTAATAGTGGCCCATATGAGATCCGGCCCGTTAAAGGCCTACCACGTTCTGGGCCAATTACGACTCAGATCAGGTCCGGCCCTTTAAGAGGCTTTGGGCTCAATTATGGCCCGTATCAGATTCGGCCCGTCAACTGGACACTATGCTTTTGGGCCCACTTGCTAAAGGCCCACTTAGTAATTCGGCCTGATATTACTTTTGGCCTGTTAAGGGCCCATTTAACATTTCTGCCCTATATTAATTTCAACCTGTTAAAAGCCCGTCATATAGTTGGGCCTAACTACGGCCCGGTTTGCATCCGGCCTGCTCGCAGCCGATATCTGATTGGGCCAAACAAGGACCGATACAATTTTTCGGCCTGTTAAAAGCCCGTGATTTGATTCGCACAATCATGGGCTAGGGTTCATTTCGGGCTGCTGCCGGCCCGTGAGCTGATCGGCACGTTTCAGGCCCAACCTACATCGTGATTGCATGACGGCCCGATTATGTACCGTAATTTTACGGTTTGGCCGGTTTACTGCGAAGACAGGATATATATACAGTAAAATAACTGCAACATCATGAATAAGAAAAAACCTATAATATACAATAAAGAAATTACGGCATATTACATCCACTGGGCATCAAAGTTCACCACTATGATAATAAAGCACAAGCAGACAGCAGATTACATACACTGGGCATCAAAGATCGCCACCAGTGCAAATAAACACGCCGACAAAATAATATACAAAACCGATAGCACTTAAATAGAGTTCAAGAAAGGTTAGCCCTGCTGGGGAGCTGCAGCGCAAGCAGCTGAGCAAGATGATGAGACTGCGCTTGTTCAACACTTATATCTTCCTCACTCTAAAAGATAAACAAGCAGACAGATGACATGTTTTGCACATAAAAGTATCAGTGCTAACAATTCGTCTCATTTCTTACTGACGAATAAAGTGACACAGTTTAAATTTGCATTAACACAATATGGTATGGTTCAGGTCAAGACATGGCAGGAAATGACATTTTGAAGGAGTTGGCAGCTTCACGACACCAGTGGATTATAGATCAAGAACTCATAAGTATCAATGGTTAGTGTGCTGTCAATTTATACCATTTCAGATTGGCAAATAAAGAGATGGTTTAAATAATAGTAGAATGATATGACATTGTTCATAGTTAAGACATTGCAGAATATGACATTGTGCTGTAGTGGGTAGGTTCACCACACCACTGGATTACAGATGAAGAACAGAAGCATACATAATAGGGGTACACCATAACCAGGATATATAAATCGGGAAAGTGGAACTGGCTAGAAATTACGGTGTTGTATTGCCGCTAGTAATTGAAAGCCTATCGATCACGTACAGGCCAGCTCAATCAGCTGTTAGACTGCAGATGTCCCTGCTCCCCTTCCTGACAAGGAACATACTGTGCTTCCCATACAGAACACCGCACGGGCCGCCGGCCGAACCACCAGCCCCACCGCCTGTGTTCCTCCGCCACCCCCACCCCCACCCTGCCCCCACCCGCGTCGAGTTTTCTTCGTTTGACGAGGCCCCACCATTTCCCCCCAAAACCACCGTCCCCACCCAAGCCCCTTCGATCACACCCGCAAACTCCGGCGAGCTCTTAAAAAATCGACTGACCCAATTTTGAAATTTAGTCTACTGTGATTTAACTAGTGTGGAATATAAAAGGGGAAAACCATGAGCATTGCGAGTATGGTGTTGAGCGTGCCATGGCAGATCTGAAGGTGCAAACCAGACAAAGGCAACTTCGCAACCAAGACAAGAAATCAGAGTAAAGCAGTGGCGATCTATTTTCTTGCTGCGATAAATAAGTTGAGCAGATACGAAAGAGTACCACCTCTGGTGCGGCGCCGTGTACGCTTCTGCTGAGAATTTGACGGTGCTGCAATAGCGATGGCTATCGACAGCGTGGAAGCAGATCTAGGAGGGTAGACGGTGGCGGCGGGGCGCGGTGGAAGAGACTGTCGTAGGAGCGGCGCCGGCAAGGTGGACGACGGTGGGGGTGAAGCGAGAGGACGAGATGCAAGGATCCTGGTCCGAAGCCATGGATGAGAGAGGTCGATCTCTCGTAATGGACGGCGGCATCGGGGTATCAGCTCCGGCATGGTGGAGGAGGACGGCGGTGGATGGGGTGGCGGACGGCGGCGGACGGAGGAGGGTGGGGTGGAGAGGGTGTTTTGGCGCCCACTGAGTACAAATGGGGAAAAGGGAGGTAGAGAGGAAGGAGGGAACCATGTATTCAGGGCGCGCTTGTCTCAAATGCGAGGAAATTTACAAACTTAGCCCCCGTTTCAAATTTCTACTACATCACAGCAACACTAGTCGGTTGGGGATAGGACGGTAATCTCGCATACACCGAATATTTGCCGACGAGAGTTTGTTTTTGGCGCCCACCGTGTATGAATATGAATTGGGGAGGGAGTCGATTTCGGCCGAGGACACACTGTGTCTTGGCGCCCACCGTGTATGAATCCTGGTGAGAGGCGGTTATGTCACGTTTGGGTGAAATTACAAACCTACCCCTATCGAAACCTATAGAAATCCAGCATATAGGCTTTGCGTGGCAGGGATAGGCAGTAGTGATTTCCATCTCGCAGATTTTGGTTTCGGGCGGTTACTACGACTTTCCCCGCTTCGTTCAAATTTTGCAGAGTGCACGTTTACCGTGCCAACTCAATTCGAATCCCGTATGTATTCTTTTTTTTCCAGGCGGGATCCATTTTCAATTGGAATTACATTCTATATACATCATTTTTTTATATATACTTTCAAAAGCACAACACCATTTATACATAAATATGGTTTACAAATGGGATGATCTTAGATTCATAAGGTTGTATCCATCAATTTGGATTTTCAAATATTTGAAACCAATTTATGTTGAAATCCAATGTATGCATTCCTCGCTAACTATCTCCAATTAAAGTGTGTTTCATGCGGGTTTTTTTACTTCTCAAAGATGTATAATGTGTTTCACACACGCAACATATAGTGTAATCCCGTTTAGACATTAATTGCATATAAACCATGCATTGTTTGTAATTGAAGAATCTATGGATCACCAATATTGATAAACTATATAACATTACACGTGTGCCCAAATTCAAATGAATATGCATGTTTGATACACCAATTTGCGTTATGATATTATCGATGTCGTGATATCCAGTTTAAATATTTGAATCCCCTTTAATCCAGATATTCGTCTCATATAGCTATCACTCATGCTTATATAGGACTATCTCTCTGGACCTATACGCGTTCATCGTCTCTCAGGTATCTCTCGTGCTACCTGTATGTCGACAATGATCTTTTATCTTTGTAACACACTGATGGTACTCTCTCCCTCGACCTTCATCACTCTATCTCTCTCTAAGTATATCTCGCTCCCTGCTATTTGTCTCTAACTATGATTCTCCATGTGGAATCTCTTTCTCTCACACAAACACAAAACTTTGTCTCCCGGGGTCTCATTTCTCTCTACTATTCCCATGTGTGCCACTCGCACACCCCTCATATAGAAATGTCTTTCGCTCCTTAGATATGAGAACCTACGACTCTTCCTCTTCAATATCTCTTTCTCACACACAAACACAAACTCTGTCTCCCAGGGTCTCATATTTCTCCATTGTTCTCTTGTATGTCGCTCACACACACCCTCTCTCCCTAGAGATATCTTGCGTTCCCTCATATGTCTCTCTAGATATCACTCTCGTTGTTAAATATCTTTCTCTCTCGCAGACATAAAACTCCGTCTCTCTGGATCTCATTTCTCTTTGGTATCTGTTTGTATGTGACTCACACGAACCCTCTCTCTATCTCTCTCACACCCACACACATAACCCAGCCTTCTGATCCACTATACTCCTATCTCTAACGCACACTAGCTAGCATCTTTATCTTTCTATTTATCTGTTTCTCCATCAACCTTCTTTCTCGCCCTCACTCTTGATTCCTATCACGCACACTACATATGTTTCTCTCTACATGCAGTCAAGTGCCCTCTCACACACATATATAACTTCACCCTTTGAACCACCCGACGGTCATCTCCAACACCCAAACTACCGGATGTACCTCTAGCTAGCATCTCCATCTCTGTATCTATCTATAGTTTCTCCGTCAACATTTCTTTCTCGCACGGAGTCTTGCTTCCTATCACCCACACTATATATGTCTCTCCATACATATGCATTTATAGGTTGGTCTCTTTTGCACAATCGTTGCGCCTCACTCCCTCTGCTCGCCATAGATGCATGCTCCAGCCCACGCCACTATCTCTTAAAGACAAAAACACATGCTCAATTATCGGGACTTCTTCCATGCATTCTCACATGCATACATATTGTCATACCGATCCGTCTCTCCCATGTCGTTGATCTTATGACTTATGTCTTCTTTCTTTTATCTCGATCATGCACGCGCGCACACACACACATCCCACGTATACATGTATACCTCTCACACATGCACGTTCAAGGTCTCTATGTCTCCATACGTAGTTAATTACCCTCAATCCTAACGCCACATCGAATCGTTCTCCTCTTTTGTGCACATAACTTCCGCCTGGATGGGTCCTTCTAGCTACCCCCCGCCTCTCACTCTTCCCCTATATCCCTGAAACCAATAAGACCATCCATTAGTTTAATTCCCGCCTACATGCACCATTGATATATAGTAGTCTTCCTCGGTGTCTCTCGAACAAACACGTTCTCTCGAAGTCGACTCCTCTCACGCGCACACACCTTCTCTTCCCTCTCTACGGGCATTTTCTCTCTCGCACCCCATCGTTGGTGGCCTCTGCCATGGACACTTAAATTACATTCGCCACAGAGGACCCCGCGACACACACACACACATGCACCCCCCAACACACACACTAAGACCCCATCTCTCTCTCACACACACACACAAACACACACACACACAGGCACGCACGCCCGCCCCCCCACACACACTAAGACTCCATCTCTCTCCCTCTCTCAAACACACAAACTAAGACTCCATCTCTCTCTCTCACACACACACACCCCACACACACACTAAGACTCCATCTCACACACACTTGCTCTAGGCAGAGCATTTGTTCCTATCACCCTTCATCCAACCTTACCCGTATTATGAGCAATCAGCTTTATTTACTTGCATAACATGGACAAATTCCACTTTACTTTAGTAGTCAGCAAACTTATCATCTGTACCCTTATAAAAAACGAGTTGGTGGTCATGGTGTGCCTGCCATCTTGTAATACAGACCGTATGATCTATATCTGAGGATAGAAAGCAAACTATGATAATTTTACAAAAGATACCCGCACCTCTCTCCACATCATTATCTCCCGCAACCACATTGCTCGGCAATTAAAAAAGGAATAAGTCTCTGGAACAATCTAGCATGCGTGGTGGCCGCTGCCGCCTGCCGGCACTGTCCATCCCCATGCCTCTGCCCATTCCAACTACCAGTCACCACCATGCTCCACTCCTACTCGCCTTATCTCTCATCTTTCATTTTTTCGATGACATTCTTGAGATACCAGTTTTCCGATAAAATTCTCGAGATATCATTAGTTTTTACACATGGGATTACTCCTGCATTGGTCAATCACAACAGGTGTTCTGTAAAAAAAATGCATATTGATGTTCCGTGCAATGCACGAGAATCTTGCTTGTAATTATATAACGCAAATCACGAGCAGGAAGTGACATTTTTTTGACGCAACCACGTTAACATGGCCACGTAAATCACTAGCTAAAGTAAATACCATTATACTTATATCCCGATGCAAAAGGTTGAGTACATATCCGAAGAGTAGAGTCGCACACACGCACTCTGTCTCTCAGAATCTCTCTCACACACACACCAGTTACGTGATGCCCACTTAAGCAGACACGTATGTTACAATTTGTGCACCCGTGGGTACACGTGATGCTGCGCATTTATTTAAGCCGGAAGGCGAACCCAAACAGTAGCTGCATTCATTCCCCTACCGCCGCCTCTTCTCTGGTCGCCGTCGCCCGGTAGCCATGGGCCGGCCGAAGGTAACAACATACGCCATACTCCCACCGAAGCGGCGCTTTAATATGGAAACTTTAGTGGCCATGCATGCATCTTTTTGTGCTAGCACTCCTATATAAGGGTTGACCGGTCGCTTCCCGCGGACGTGCGCGGGCGGTGGAAGAGGAAGGAGAAGGGAAGCGGGCTGTGGAGTGACGTTTTTTACCACAATTTCCTAGGAAACCGAGTGCAATAATTGAGTAGTTTTGCAAACTACCAGTACTACACCTGAAACGGTTCAAAACCTATACTCCCTAGCCAGCGCGCACTTCTCGCATGAAACGGTCAGCGTTGCCCTGGAGCGTCAGTGCTGCATTAATGCCCGGCCAGAGCGGAGGCGACCTCTCACTGGCGCCGGCTTTGAAGTGGCGCGACGGCCGAGAGAGCGCCGCTTCCCGGTGCACGCGACTGCTCCATGTCGAGACTGGCCATAGGCCCTGTTTGGATCCATGGGTTAGAGTTAGTTTGAGCTAGTTGGGGCTCAAATAGCCCTAAACTATCCAAGCATGAGGGTTTAAATTGGAGCAAGTTGCACCGAACCCACCAAAAAAAAACTATCCCACCCATGAGGGTTTAAACTGGAGATAGTTCTCATTGGGACCACTGAAAAATCACTTTTCTCTCTCCATGAAGTGCATTTATTGTCAATCTAACCCTGTCACCCAAACACCTCTTTGGCTACAGTTAGTTCAGGGTTAGTCATGAGTTAGTCTAACCTCTAGCTAAGTTAGAGTATCAAACAGGAGCAGTATAGGACATGCAAGTTGCTCAAAGCATACAGGCAAATTCGTACGTGAAAGGATTTTTTTTTTTTGAAAACGGAACGTGAAAGGAATTTTTTTAGAATGCTCTTGGCATGTCGCTAACATGTGATAGTTAACCGACCTCAATAGACAGCAGAAACGCCAGCCCGCCGCACTTTGATAGAGACGAGGAGGGAGAAGTGATACAGGCTGCTGGATTACTAGAGATAGGTGTCGCACGGAAGCCAAGAAATATGGTGATAGCGTGGGTTAGCCATGTACTAGTATGATGTAACTACACTTGGCTGACGTGTTTCATACTCTTCCAGTCCACTGTGGAGATGATTGGTTAATTTTATATCGCTGAATAATATTAAATATTATGAGTGCAGACGCTCCACCATGAGGTTCCTTGCTCCTTCTCGGTCGTCCGAAATCTATGTTCTTCCACTCTATTTTTTTACGTGAGCTTTGTTCATCCTTTTGCCAACACGCGAGAAATCTAGCATCAAGGTGCACGTGTTATGCAAGGGTCGTTCCATCTATATGAAGAACACACAGGACTGGAACTTCGAGATGAACATGTACCCAGGAGTGGACGTACGAACCTGAGTAATGTAGCGCAGTAAGTGAAGTAGAAAGGCACAAATCGTATGAACATGCGTGGCATATAGGGTGTGTTTGTTTGCGTTCTCGTCTCAGCATAGTTGTTCCCTCTTCAGGCATGCTCAACTCAACACCCATCTTCATGCATGCTCTCTTTATGCATGCTTCTAGTGTATTTGTGCTAAACTAGTGTGGACTCATGCACCCTATACACTCTACCAAACACCCAAAAGTAGGTCAACAAGGGAACTCTTGGGCGGCATTTGTCTCTTACTACGTACTACCACAAAATGTTGTACGTGCAATGCACGGTGATGTTATGGAGTACGTGCCTAAGTACTCTACTACTACTATATTAGTTGGAGGCACATATTAACTTTTATATTTGTTTATGTGTATGCCCCGAGACCTTCCAACTAGACGTGTCTTTGTCTCCATTTTTTTTCCAGAAAACGTTTCTTTGTCTCCAAGTCGCACTTTGTATCGTTCATACCACTAAGTACTACTATGTGTGGTCTCCGACCCAGAAGTGGAAGAAGTGGAGACACTCTACCATGCTGTTTTTTTACGCTGGGCTCTACCACGTTGTTCATGTCCCACTCCTTTCGCTGACGTGTGGGACATCCAACACGTGCCGTGTTTGGGACCCTTTGTCGTAAGAGTTAAAACGCTAGCATTCATCACAAATAAAAATTAATTATAAATCGGCAGTGATACTATTTTTTTGCGAACCAATCAGCAGTGATACTATACCTCGATATCGGAAAGAATACTACTCCATTCGCCAACATGTGGGACGTCGACCATCCTGGTCCACTTGCCATGCACGCAGAACTCCAAGGGAGTCACCCAGGTCGTCGCGCCGCAATAACAATGACTAATGATCCGTCAAATCACAGGTCCACTTCCCACTTTGAAGTTGCTTGGACGAAGGAACCATCATGACTTCGTTGAATTCCGCTTCTTGAAGAAAACTACTGTACCAGCAGCACTGCTAGCTACAGTAGTTACTGCAATAGAGGCCTCCTTTCGTTCATAGGATAGGAATATGAAAATCATAGGAAGTGAGATGACATGCATCTCAATTCCTATAGAGAAAGAGATGCCATTTGATGCTTAGTATAGGAATTTTTCCATTTAGTCTAGGCTAATGTACTTGTAATTTGCTCTAAAAACTACAGTAGTAACTAGTAGTACTGGTACATGCTCGTACTCATACACACACACACACTAACTACTAGTACTACTACTTCTCACATGCTGGCCAGACGCCGTCGTTCTCCTTCCCGTCTTTGTCGGCGACACCCCGCCGTGCTTGGATCTCTGCCGACCTCTCCGCAGCAGCGCGTGCGTCCTTTTCTTTCTTGCGGCGGCGGGCCTCTCTTTTCTTGAGTGCTTTCTGACTTTTCCGCTCCCTCTGTGCGGCTTTGGCCGCCTCTTGCTCTACCGCCCATTCGGCCTTGACATCTTCAAATTCCTCCCACATAGTTGTGAGGTCGCGAGCGGCGATGAACTCGGCACGGCGGGATGCCATCGCTTCCCTACCATTTTGTGTGCGGTCGTGGGCGGCGAGGAACTCGGCGCGGCGAGATGCCATCGCTGCCTTACCGGTTAGTGTGCGGCGCGGTGGCATGAACGACGCTTGGTGAGAGCTCTGGGGTGGAGTGGCCGAACAACCGTATAGTGCATTGGTTTGTCAAGAGCTCAAGGATAGAAGATGAAGCAAATTTGGATTCCCCTTCAATCCTGGTCATTTATTACCGAGTAAAATGCATTGGCGGTCATCGAACTTGTCTTGGTAGCTCACTTTGATCATTGTATACGAGATATGGTGATTATATGGTCACTGGCTCAGCGTATAGCTCTGTATTTGTCTGGTTGACCAGTCAAACAGTCCGCATGCGCCTCATCAGCTCGTGTTCTTTATCTATCTATGCGGGCCTACCTGTCAATGGAGAAAGAAATACTGTAAAAACCAAAATTATGCTAGAGTCTGGACCGCTTCCGGAGCCCGCTCTCACCGCCCTGGCCCCTCAAGACACCAGCTGCCCGCCGCATGCATGCATAGCAAGTAGTACTCCTTATGTGGAGGAGAGAGAGGCATTGACAAAGACAAGGAGTGGGCTCTGCAAGAGCCCGTCTCTACACGTGCTCCTAGGTATAAAAAAATAATTCTAAAAAAGGCATAAAAACAATTGTGTCTTAAAAAGAAAGGTAAAAACATTTGAGAGGAAATAGATAGAGAGAAAGTGAGAAAAAGTTGTAACCTGGGCATTACATGAGGAAGGAGGGAGTGGTGCACATGCCAAGTTCACTGGGCTGCCATGTTTCACACTCCTCCATCGTAACAGTGGAGACAATAGCTTTCATCAAAAATAAACAATGAATACTCATTGCTCATCCTCTATATCGGAAAGAATACTTTCATTCGCTGACATGTGGGACGTCGACCATCCTGGTCCACCTGCCATGCACAAAATTATCCTGGTCTACCCCGGTCGTATCGCAGGCCCAACCTTTCCCACTGTAAGTTGTTCGGACGAAGGAACCATCATGACTTCGTTGAATTCTGCTTCTTCAAGAAAACTTACTGTACCCGCAATACTGCTACCACATGCGAAGACTGGACGGCACTGTACCACGTCATATCACTGAAACCCACTAGGCCAAACAAGCCCGCCTAGGTCATCTATTTTGGAACGGAGGGAGTACGTCTCTGCACTGCTATGATTTTGTGTTGCACGTCATATCACTGAAACCCACTAGGCCAAACTAGCCCGCCTAGGTCCTCGATCGCTAAGCCTACAATTTTAGGAGCTAGGGCTATTGGTCGATCGACGAGGGATATGTATAAGCGTACCACGAGCTCATCAGCCCCAACGTTTCTCTTCGGTGAGTGTTTTGCAAGTACTATAGCTCGCATAGTAGCTAGCCTACTAACACCAAGAATCATCAAACAAGCCCTGCTGATATGATAAACAGTTCAAACTTACATCTAATCATGCCATATATTACATCAAAAGCTGGTGAGGATACATCTGTTTCCATAACTCGAAGAGGGTTCGCATGATTCACTATCAAACAAAAGTAGCAAGATCCGCCCACACAAGATAGTGCACTAGCCCTAAGATGGTTTGATAACACGTATCGTTCTAGTAATTAAACACAGGGCAATGCAAACTACCCTGAAGGATTAGCGTGACCAACTATTTCTTGTCATCAATCTCTTGGGCAATGACCACAGCATGGACAGCGGCATGGGAATCTACTTCTGGGGTGATGTCCGCAGGACTGACCGCGACATCGGAATCGATCTCTAGGGCGATGTCCACAGGATGGACAGCGACATCGGAATCGATCTCCGGGGCGATACCAACAGGATGGTCCACGACATCGGAATCATCAAGGACGTCCACCGGCACCTGCACAACCCTAACATATTAGCAAGCACATTGAAAATAATCAAAAACCACAACTATGGTAATAAGCCATTATTTTTTACCTTGTGCAGCTCACCGGGGGATCTCATCCCTCTGGGGGGCATCTCCTCGTCCTCGATGGGGGCCATCACCTTGCTAGGGGAATACTGCTTCTCAACGACGAGTATCTCCTCAAACTCGGTCTTGAGCCTCACATAGGTGGCAATCAGAGTTCTTGGGGTAGGCACGGTGGGGCCATTGCTGTTCTTCCAACTTTCTTTGAGGAGTTCGTCCGCCAATGTCCTCAACTCTTGGGCCAGTACTTGTTTCTTGGAGTTCTTCGTCTCCATGGGTTGGCCCGCCAACATGGTCAACTCGTTGGTCGGTGCTCGCTTCCTAGAGATCGCTGTCTCTAGTGGGTTGTCCACCGGCAACTCTTTGCCTTGTGCTCTAGGATCCATCAATGAACTGACAAACAAAAAGCAATCGAAAGGAAACCACAATCACAACGAAAACGGGAAAAGAATAGGATGTGAGAATCGGTCGGTGCATCGCAAAAAGAAGATTCTTGGAATGAAAATATAGCAGCATAACTGATTCACCCACCTTTCCTTCGTTGGTACAGAAGAAAAATGGCAGAAGTGAGTAGCCTGGAGTGAGGTTTTCTTCAAGAAAGGAAAGAAAGGGCTTGAACGAGCGTTCCTGTGAAATGATGGTTGCTTCGTCCAGTCCAACTTGGAGGCCACCTTACCACTGCTGGTAAAGGTGCACGTTTTGTGATATGACGGGTCATGACGGCCACACCGGGGTGACAGGTGAGTCTCGACTGTAGCACCTCGCTGTGATTTGGTGGACGGCACGCGGGCCCGGATGCTTTGAAATGTCCCGCATGTAGATAGAGCGGCTAGTCATATACTCCCTCCTTTCCGGTTTATAGGGCTCAATTCAAAAATTTCGCCAACCAAGGTAGATGGTGAGTGGTGGAATCCTTTTTGTAATTTGCAAAAGCACCCAATTAATGCTCTTGTTTTCTTCAAAAATGTATGTTTACCAATGTATTAGTTGCAATGCATGCATGCATAAAGTACATGAATTGGTCAATTTTCTCTTAATACCTGCATGCAATTATTTAATGCACCTTGGAATCTGAACTTGTGATGGGGAACAACCAAATTGAGCCTTATAAAATGAAAAAACTAAGATTTTGAGATAAGCCCTATAAACCGGAAAGGAGGGAGTAGGAATGCTCAATATTGTGCACCGCGACTAAGGCGGAGAGGAAAACGAGAGAACTACGTAATTAATGCATGAGTTTAATTAGGGTAGCTTTGTAAAGTACGAGATACATTTCTCCAATCGCAAAATGCCCTGGTTCATGAGATTTGAGATTTGAGCCCTATAAACCGGAAGGGAGGAAGTACTGTACACGGTGTAGTCTAGTCACTTGTTGAAATCTCTAGAAAGGCAAATACTCCTTTCTGGTTTACAGGGCTATACTACTCCCTCCGTCTAGATGTGTAAGTCATCTTATGAAAACCAAATACGTAGTCCCAAAACACTTAGGCGCGGTGCATTAACTTCTACCTTGTTTCTTGTTTCTTGACATATCAACCAATAAGAGATGAGAGGTGTGCATGCTTTTAATGACTTGCAATGGCTAGTTCATTGCATGCAATGCTATTAATTAGCAAATAAACATTGGTGACCCCAGGAGGAAACGGTGCTAAGCGCGTGGACCTATGTAGAATGAGTATTAACCAATGGATAATGGAGTTTAATTGTTAAACAATAGCAATTTTGTCTCATGCAAGAGCCTGGCTAGTACTCCAAGGAACCGCACCACGCGAGCGTTCGCAACTGCCACGTTTGGGTTGCGCTTGGCTCTTCACCTCTTCGAGAAGACGAACAATGATGTTACTCCTACTTCTGCAGTATCGAATCCACTGCTGCATGTCCGTCCACCTCGTGCGGGAGGGATAGCGTGTAGCGAAAGCTTCTACTTACTGCTCCTGCCTTTGCGTCTATGACAGGTGGGCCCAACAGGTGGTTGGCCCTCCTGTCAGGCAGCCAAAGGTAGGTGCAGCTAAGGCACCGGAGCTTAGTCCGCGAGGGAGAGGGCGTTGTAGTAATCAAATTTCTTGGTCTTGTACGAGTTGATGAAGATAGGGGTTGCTTGCTTGCTAGGGTTGCTTGCTAGGGTTGCTCACTACATATATATAGGTCGGAGCCTCCGCGCTTGCTTGCTAGGGTTGCTCTATTCACACACTCTCATCCTCTCCAGATCTAAACAAGATAGGGGTAGTAACACTATCTTTCTCCCTTCAAAAAACACTAGCTTTCTATCCTCACCGTTGGTTACAGATCCGGACGTATCCCCCTCCGCCGGTGAAGGGGAGGAGGGGCAGTGTTTAGGACATCGTCGACAGCGAGGGAGGAGACCCACTGCCGGCCACACCGTTATCTCTGGCCGAGCGCCGGCGCGGGAGGTCCTCCGATCCCTTCGTCGTTGCCTGTGGGCGGATCTGGCCTCCCGCCGCCCACCTATCCACATCCCGACGACCTTCAGGTATATCTTCGTTCGAAACCGCCTTAGCTCTACTTCCCCAGATCGCTACGTCGCTGCATGTGCATCATTTTCTACCTCTCAGCCTCTCTCGATCGGATGGTCCAACGTCACATTTTTTTCTATTGTTAGAGGTAAAGCTACTTCATGGAGTCGAATCTTGTACTACTTGGTTCAAACAAGAAATAAAGTGGGGGTGGGTGAATTTAGTATGTACATCGGACTTGGTACAAACAGGAAGGAAAGGGGGTGAAAGTAGTACAGACTGGTCATTCGACCGGTCTCTTGGTCGAAAAGGGAAATACACAGGTAACGCTGTACACAGTGGTATGACCAGGACTGGATTTGCTATCCACACATATGAGTAGGTGGCTAGAGTGAACAAAAATGGGACCAACCCAGATATGTTTCTTGGATGTTTGTTTCTCGGGGCAACAAACTATGAATCACCACTTTATGCCCCTGTTTACGTACATGGTGCTGGACTACTGGTGCACCCACTGTCCCATGCCCTTATACCAAATATTTAGGCTCCGTTCGGAATAAAGGGGCAGAAAACATAGGTCTTGATGAAAATAGAGGAATAGGAAAGGAATGTAGGTATAAAACTATGGAACAGCGAACCGGAGGAAACTCTCAAGAGAATGTGTTCGAATGGACTACGAAATGTACATATTTGTTTTTTAGAGTAGCATGCTTGGCAGTATGAGATGCTATTTGTTTATTCAGCTGCACAGTGACTACTCTTGTCCTCACCTCACGTACCACACATAGGTTGATTTTTTTATTCGGGCAACACAGCAAAGCAACCTGTCTAATGGATGGCAGCGAGCGCCTGCCTCGGGCTTCCACCCAAAAAATGAGCAGCGCGTGGATGTTTCTAATCCTATGGAATCAGTACTACCAGACCAGCTTTCCTATGAAACACTATTCACCTTTCCCGTGTTCCGAACGGTTGGAAGGGAAAGAATATCGTAGGAATATATTCCTATGAAAATCCTGCACCAAACCTGTGAACCGAACGCAGCCTTAGCTGTTCTTAATCTAGTGTCCCTGGTAAAAATGAAGCCATGCCACTGTTATAAGCCATGACAAGTTTAGCCAAATGTTTTTGCCTGTAATTGTTTGAGACTCTGACTGTTTCCTCTGTGCCTTTTTGTGCAAGAAGGGATATCCAATTCACCTGGTTGCTGTTGTGACCTTTTTGTGCACTGCACAAAACTCTTCTTAAAAGAAGTGACTTTTGTGCTATTTAACTAGAATGTCAGAATGGAACACTTGGTTCATTTTGGTGGAACTGCACAAAGGGAGATATGTGTTCCAATCCTCATCATCCATATTGGCGCCATAACCTTCCTTTAGGTAAGCATGATATTTAATGCATGTGTTCATCTCTATTTTCCGACTGCCATGAGAAAATAATGCTGTTTTTTACTAGTACACTTGTACTCCCTCACTGACAAAACCAATTCTGAATTAGAAGGCCAATCATGTACTTGGTTTCACCAACTGGTGAGGAGAAAGAGAAACAGAGCATGAAGAGGAGGAAGAAGAAGAAGAATAAACAGTGCCAAGGCGATCTTGCTGAAGCTAGAGGCCTCAAGTCGAGGCCATTCAAGGGCTCCGGCAACGACTACCTTACATGTGAGATGATCCTCCAGGGAGCCCTTCCACTTCTGCTGTCTCACTTAATTAATTAGGAGTACTTAAGTACCACTAATTTATTACTGCCTAATTTTCATGTTGGAGTTAAACAAATCTTTAGTAGGACCCTATGCTGAATCATGTACGTGTGTATGTTTGTCTATGGAGGTGAATCATGTGGTGGAGCAGGGAGGGAATATTATTAGTGTCATGACATAATAGTGCTATTGTTTTGCATGTCAATTTATTGCCATTGGTTCAATGAGGCAATGTTTTGCATATTGTCCATCATGAATTTGATGCTACTGGTTCAGTAATATGCTAATGTCTTCCTATCCTTTCTCACTAAGCTAATGAAGGTTTCACCTTGTTCCTACTTATGCAAACAGGGATCATGTTGTGCCAATCATACATTAAATGGAACTACACAAGACAATACAATGAACTGTATCCCAGCCAGTGCTTTAACTCTGCTGGGAGTTCTTGATAATCTTTCGATATAATCTCAGCACTGGTAAACAAGAGTGATTTCAACCATACATTTGAAGTGCACAAAAATATATAATATTGTGTGATTCCAGTGAGTGCTTTATCATCTCTTATGGGACTACATGAATAAGCTTTTTCTCTCATGTTGGTACGGGCCTAAGGCCTTCATCCATATTAGTTTGCTTTCATCTCTATTTGTATCGTGCTACTATCATGAGAAACTCCTTTATCTTTGCACGTTAAAGTTTTGCAACCTATGATAAATGGCAATGCTTTGAGTGTTGAGTTGAGCTAATTGGCACTGATTAAATAAACTAATAGCTCTCTTTAAGAAAGACTACTATGTTGCTAACTTTACCCATTAAGATAATGAGGGTGCTTCTATTTGTGAGTGTATGTTTCATAAACTAGTCCCACTATTACAGTAATCTCACTCTCTCAATATATGTGCCAACAGGGATGCTCGATTTTGGTGGAACTGCACAAAAACTTTGGGTGCTTCATTGCCTCGATAGCTTCCGTCCTTTCCTGTCAGTCGCTAAACTCCGCATGCTTTCTTCCTTTGTTGTCAGTCGCTTGGCTTATCTCGGCTTCCAGTCAAAGGAAATAGTAATTGATATGCTACCTCACACAGGTTGGTACTGGTCTTTATCCTGATTATTGTGCCTGTCGTATGTATTGGTAATTTGGTATTGTGCTACTGTTTGCCGATTTCATAAAGGAGTAATTTGGAGCCTGAACTCGCAGGCAAATCATTACATTGGGTGATTTTAGTAGAACTGCACAAAATGATCAGATGTTGACAAGAAGTGCCTATATTCATTCGAGTATCAACCGGCGTCAACCAATTATCAAACTCCAAGTGTTAGGAGAGTGCACACCAAAAATATTGCTTGGTGCATAGCCCAGAAAAACGCAGTCCAGTCTTTGGTCCCAACTTGTGCCTTTTGGTTATCGGCACATATGGTAGGGAACTATATGGCATGGAGTCTAAAGATTCCAGACAAGTTGGTTGACGCTTATATTCATCTGGCACTTAATCAGTCTGCACGCCAAGGATGCTCCATTTCAGTTGAACTGCACAAAAAATTTGGGTGGTTCATTTTCTCAACCGCCTCCTTTCTCGTCTGCAATGTAGAATTTTGGCGAGATACAGGACCAAGATGAGCCAGTAAACTGGTTAGATGAATGTAGTGGCCAAGTTGCTCAAACCTCCCTCGGCACGAGGCCACTATTTGAGGATAAACCTACAAGCAAAGTTCAGATTGTCTATGCTGCCTCTTACGTACTCGAAAGTTTACTCGTACAAGAACTAATTTTAGCAAGAAGTACCTCCGATTGAACACCATTTACCAGTCCGTATCCTAGGTAATTAAAGTTCGTCCATGGATCATATTGGCTGTGATCTCAATCATTTGGATGCATAACATACTGAACATGTGTATATCTGAATCTTTTTGTAAATTATGTATGAATATTGTCGTGTGATTTATCAATCATTTGGATGCATAGATATGCTGAGCTTGTGTATATATGAATCTTTTGAGTTGTTTATTGTGAATGTTGGCTATGGATTTGAACGTGTCCTGTGAACTTGAGTTTGATATGAATGTTTACCTTTTCTGTTGTATTTGTGTGTGAACTTGTTAGTATGCCTACTGTGGGGTATAAAACACAAGTCTCTTATAAAAGTAATGTCGTGTCCAGTTTATGTTTTCCCTTCTAACCACATTATATATATTTATATTATTACTATTATCGTATATTTTATAGAGACTTATATATACATTATAAAAACATCCCAACTTATAAAAGTAAATGTTTAACGGAAGTTGGCAAGGAAAATCCTGGTTATTTTTGACTCACAGGCAAGGAAAATCCTGGTTGTTTTTGACTCACAGGCAAGGAAAATCCTGGTTGTTTTTGACTCACACGCAAGGAAAATCCTGGTGATTGCGAAGATTTTAAGGACTAATTTAATAATAACGCGCTCATTTTTATTTTGAGCAATAACTTGCTAATTTCTTAATTATATATATATATATATAAAATGTGCCTCTCCGGTTTATTCTTTGATATTAATTGCTCCTTCTAACATAACATTATACATATATATAACGAGCCCACGTAATACGTGTATTTCAAGGAAGTGCAAATGGGCTGGGATTTCTTAGAAAATATAAATGGGCCTGATTGATGCGAAATTATTTGTTCACCTAGCCCAGCAAATGGACTGTACATTCGATAAAACATGGGTTAAATATATGCCACATTTTTGCAGGCTGACATGTGGGCCAATAGGTCGAAGCCTACGCAGGGAATTGTCAACTTGGTCAACAAATGATTGTGTCATCCAGAGCCATTGGATTTATATCCAATGGCCGGAATGCACTTTCAATCTCCCATCTTCTTCCTCCAGCGTCGCCGGGACCGCCTGGTCCGGCCTCCGGCGGCTAGCGGCTCTGCTTACACGCATCGCTATGAAGCGCTACCCCACCGCCGGCCAGGCTATCCCTCCACCCCTCGACACCTCCTATTATTCTCCACAGACTACAGCCCCACGCCGCAACAGAACCAGTTATAACCCTTCTCCTCCTCTCAATCTGCGACTCCACTGCCGCGTTTTCCCATCTCCGAGTCATTCCTGTCCAGGGCCTCGCTGTCGTCCACCGCCTCGTTGCGTTCGGTGCAGCCTGGTCAACAAACAAGAGTCATCGGAAGAGGACTTTACATGGAGAGCCTGATGGCTGGGACCCACGAGGTCCATGGTCGCACGCAAGGAAAGTTCCTCCTTATTAAGCTGAAAAAAATGTTTCCTCCACCTGACAGCTGGGACCCACCGACTGTATCTTCACATGGAAGGAAGTGCCTCCTTGTTTTGCGAAAAAATTATTCATCCCGTTGACAGCTGGGACCCCTCAGATTTGGTGACTGACTTGTGGGCCTACTAAGCGGACGTGTACAATCAGTAGTATATTTCGTCTGTTTGCTGCTGCTGTTGTTTTCAATGTACAATCAGTAGTATATTTCGTCTGTTGGTTGAATAAATGTGTTGTTAGAACGACAAACACAATGTTTTGGAAGTCGTTGTATGGTTCGATCCTTTAGTGCCCCATACCGTACATAGAGCATACTATTTATCGTACGGAACACATTTTTTTTGAAACTTGGAACACATTTTCCACTTGTTGATTACATGCAGCCCACTGATGAAGGCCCAATAGAGAAGCCCATAATTAACTGGAAGGGAGGCTCTCACATGAATCTGACCCATGTACATGCTCATGGTCCCTAAACACAAATATGTAAATAAATAAATAAATAAATAAAGCTAAATGCTCATGCACCAATTCTTTGGGAAAATAGCTAGCCCAGTATTTCTTTTTGAAGAATACCTAAGCTAGGCCTATTTGTTTTCTCCGAATTACTGGGCTACAAATCTTTCAAGACAAGGAGGGATGCATTCCGGCCTGGCTTAAGAGTATGGTCAATGTCTGTTAAAAGTAATATCAAAAGGGGTTGAAAATTCCAAAAAATTATAGCAAATGGGATATAAGTTTCTTTTTTTGTTTTTGTTCTTCACTGATATCTTATACGTATTTCATTGCATTTAACATGACATATTACTAATTTATTTTTAAATTTGTTTTACTATGGCTATTAATTTTTGGATTAAGAATATTTTTGTTCCCCAGCAAAAATTTGCGAATTTTCAAAATTTCCCACATATTTAGTTAATTTTTTGACCCCTGGTACTGACCAGAAAATGGCCAACAATTCTAAAAATGGAAAATGGGCTGCAATAAATTCCATATGAATTAGAAAATGAGTAAAAAATATAAAAATAATAGCAAATGGGCTGTGCACGCCACGGATTTCGAGGCTGACTTGTTTACGAAAGGCTTTGTCAGTGAACACACGATTCTAGCAGCAGTTAGTGTTGGATGTCCATCCAACGACCGACGTGCTTCTTTAATCTCTGATCTTCCTGCTCCAGCCGCCTAAACTAGCGCCGGCGGGACTGCCTGCTCCCTCCTCTTGTGGCCCGCTATGATGCCGCCCAGGCTTCCCCGGCCCACCCTACTCCCTCCGCTGGCCTGGCAGCACGCAATCAACTGCCTCCTTATTACGCGAAAAAAATGATTCCTCCCACTGACATCTGGGGCGCACCGGTTGGGAGGCTAACCTGTGGGCCTACTAAGTTGACGCGTACGCAGGGCTTGTCAACTTAGTCAACAAACGATTCTAGCAGCAGTAACCGTTGGATTTGAATCGAACGGTCCTGCTGCTTCTTCAATCGCTGCTCTTCTTGCAGCAGCCGCCCAAACCAGCACCGGGGAGACCGCCTACTCCTGCCTCCAGTGGCCGGCTGTGCTGCCGATGAGGCCTCATCGTCCCCTACTACTCCCAGGCTAGCGGTGATGGCAGCCTCACACCACAGCCGAACCAGTGAACCCTCGTACTCCTCTCCACGTGGGCATCCACTGCCGCGTCTTCCTCGGCTCCGCGTCGTCCCCTTCCTAGGTGTCAGGACCCCGACTCAATGCCACATCGATCTAGCATGTAACACCTCATATCACTTTGCGGCCTCACGCACGGTATTCCCACGGGTGTCGCCCTACCTTTACCCGGGACCGTTTGCGCCTTTTGGCACACGTATATGACAGTGTCGCTAGCATCTATATGATAAGGAGCCCGGGCTGACATGGCTAGTCGTAAACCCAAAGTGGCACAAACTTACAGGGACAGGCATCCATGACCCAGCATCGAACGTGTCGGTCATCAGCGAGTGAATCCAGGCTGTAGCACTGGGCTAGCAGGACTCCGGTGAACCGGGCTGTAGCGGGCTAACAGGACTCCGGTATTCATCGCGTGACATTTCCCCGAAGGGACAGACACAGGAACGAAGAAGGACACATGCCGGCCAGCCTAAGTGTTCCGGAGCAGTAGCAAGCTACCATTGGAAACACTAGGAGACATTTCCCGGTAAGAGAGGCTACTAAGGATAAACAACTAGATAGTCAGATCCCACACATACCAAGCATTTCAATAACATACACACAATATGCTCGATATGTGCAAACATAACATGGCATCACAACATGACTCTATGACTCAAGTATTTATTCATCAGGCTCCGAGGAGCGAGATATTACAAACATGGGTCTCATGACCCAACACTCAGAGCATACAAGTCAAAGCACAAGCGGAAGCTATCATGTCTGGGTACAGACATCTATAAATGAAAAAGGCTGAGAAGCCTGACTATCTACCAGATCCTGCCGAGGGCACAAGATCGTAGCTGAGGTAACAAGCTAAACGTCGAAGTCCACGCGGAACTACTAGTGAGACCGAAGTCTCTCTGCAAAAACATAAAATAGGCAAACGTGAGTACAAATGTACCCAGCAAGACTTACATTAGAACTAACTACATATGCATCATTATCAACAAAGGGGTGGTGGGGTTTAACTGCAGCAAGCCAGCTTTGACTCGGTGGCTATCCTAAACTACGACTGCAATGTAACTCTTTTGAGGTGGCGCACACGAGTCCACATATTCACCATATCAATACACCACTATGGATCCGCTCCCGTCTCCCTACGAGAACGCCATCCATAGCACTCACGCTTATCTTGCGTATATAAGAGTATCCACTTTCACTTGTCTATGAACTGATATAAGCAACCCAGAAGTCCTTTTCCGCGGACACGGCTATTCGAATAGATGATGTTAACCCTGCAGGGGTGTACTTCTTCACACACGCTCTCACCACTTACCGCCGTTTACACGACATGTTCTCGGCAACCTTCAAGCGGAAGCCCAACGTGGGTGTCGGCCACGGCCTACCTAAACACTCAAGTCTCTAGTCCAGGTTTATCGCCTATTCGGGTTCCATCCATGAGGAGATCCGGCCGGAGTTTCGCTCACAGCCCCAAACAATGTGAACAGGGTTCCGTGACACCAAACGGGCGCCCGGTTTACCCGGCCACGTGCCTACCGCATCACAGCCCACCCCTACGGTCAGCGCTGCGCACGGCCTCCAGCATACTACAAACACCAGAAACTACTTGCAACTCCTGGACAGAGGACAAGGGTGATTAAGAAGCCGAGAGGGTCCATTGGTTTCGGGCCCAATGCGTGGTAGTAGCTGAATCATGGGTCACAAACACAGAACTCAGTTCCTGAGGACGGCTGCAATGAGACAACCCACCATGTACTCCTACATGGCCTCTCACCGCTACCTTTACCAAATCGTGTTCACACGCTTAGCTCACACACCGTAGGACATGTTCACACACCTCTGATTCATCCCGGATGAATCAGACCTGACTCAACTCTAAGCAGTAGCAGGCATGACAAACAAGCATGAATGAGTAGGCACATCAGGGCTCAAACAACTCCTACTCATGCTAGTGGGTTTCATCTAATTACTGTGGAATGACAGGTCATGCAGAGGATAAAGGGGTTCAGCTACCGCAGCAAGTAACAGATGAATCGATGTTGTCCTAATGCAGTAAAAGAGAGCAGGAGCGAGAGAGTGGGATTGTATCGGAATGAACAAGGGGGTTTTGCTTGCCTGGCACTTCTGAAGATAACATTGAGTCTTCATCAGTGTCAACGATCACATCATCGGTATCGCGTCTATCGAGAGGGGACAAATACCGGCAACACAGAAAGGAACACAATCAATGCAATGCACAATATGATGCATGCTCATGACATGGCAATATGAATGTGTTTTGAGCTAATGCAACTAGCAACAGATTAAATGAAGTTGGTTTGAATATAATATTCAAATTCAAACTCCATATGTGATTATTTAAATGCCCTTTAAACGTTTTGTCCAAAACAGAGGACAAACATTGTTCAAACATGCATGAAAATGGTACAGATGGATTCCTTGAATTTTTCTGATAATTTTACATATATAAATTATTTAATTTGGAGTTACGGTTAATTTTCTATGATTTATTGAAGTTTTAGCTATTTTCTGAAATTCCTGAAATAATAAATAAATCCAGAAAAGGATTTACTGCGTCAGCACTGCGTCACTGTGACGTCAGCAGGTCAATAGACGCTGCTGGTGGTCAAACCTGACCAGTGGGGTCCACTGGTCAGTGACTGAGGCTGGTTAGTGTCAATGGCAGGTGGGGCCGGGTCAACAGACACGTCAGCAGGTCAATACTGACGTGTGGGGTCAGTCAACGTCCATGTCAGCGTGGTCAAAGCTGACGGGTGGGGCCCATGTGGTTAGTTAAACTAAACAAAAAATAAACTAAGATTAATTAAGGCGTGGGGCCCAGTGCCAGTGACACGGTGCGGTGATTAGTGGCTAACTAAGCCAGCCACGTCAGCAAGTGACGCCGGCGACCACGGCGACGGCGAGACCTCGCCGGAGTTGCTCGGGACGGCGCTACAGCCCGCGGCTGGTCGCGCTGAGGGCACCAAGGGTGAGCCCGTGCTCCCGCGCATCTAGGGGGACCCACGAGAGGGCGTGGGGTGGCCGGAGTTTGAGCGCGGCATCGACCCCGGCGGCGGCCGGAGCTCGGGGGTTCGCGGGACCGGCGCTGCGGTGTGCAAACGAGACGGTTGTCGCGCTAGTTTTACTCTACGGGATGTAACGAGTGCAACGGACGCATGCGTGGGACCAAAAGGTCACCGGGGCTTCACCGGCGACGAGCCCGTGCGACGGAGCGTCTCGGCTCCGGTGGAGGGAGCGGCTGGAGCTCGAAATCGGACATGGGGTTAGGGGGAAACGAAGCAGGGGCTCACGGAGATCACGATGAGACGGTTGGCGTGCTCGGGGAAGGCCTGGGGCGACGGGACAGCGACGGCGATCTCCGGCGACCGAAGCTTGAAGACGAGTCGATGCGGTCGAGTTGGGGCGTCCGAGCGCTCGGGGCTTGCTCGAGGCGACGTAACAGGCGGTGGCGGAGTTTGCAGACTACACGGGGAGGCGAGAGGAGCATGGTGGGCGTGGTGGCAGCGAACGACGGCGGCGGCTCTCTGTTCGGGCGAAGAACGAAGAGGGAGAGGGGAAGGAGAGCAGCGAGTGAGGGAGAGGAGAGAGGGCCACCAGGGGGGGTTCGTGGCATCGTGGTGGCGTGAGGGGGAGGCTCGGGAACGCCTCGGTGGAAGCAGGAGGTGGCCGGGGCCTCTCGGGCGCGCGCCACGCCTCGCCTCTATTCGTCCTCCTGGCAGAGGAGGAAGAAGACAAGGGGGAGGAGGTGGGCTGGGCCGGCCAGATGGGCCTGGTGGGCTGCAGAGGTAAGTCCAGGTAAGGTTTCTCTCCTCTGTCTTTTATCTCTATTTCAGTTCTGTTTTCTTTATTTAATCTGTTTTGCCACTGTTTTGAATTTTAAAAATAATTCAAACAATGCCAAAAACGCCTCTGAATATTTTATATTGCTAGATGGACTTTTCCAAAAGCTTATAAAATATTTCAGGGGTATTTGAAATTATATTCTAATTATATGAATATAATTCAAATTCAAATAGCTAATGAATTAAATCCAAAGTCCCAAAAATAATTCCTTAAAAATGTTCAATATTTTGGTTGGGACCAGAACCCTTACCAAAAATTATCAAACATTTAAGAAGAGCATTTTGGAGCAATGAATGAGATTTCTAGGGTTTTTGCCCCTCTTTTATTTAAGTTTTTGAGGCTTCCAAAATTCCTCAGTTCAAGTTTCGAAAATATAGACATGATGCACACATGAAGCTAGCCTAGAGCACTACCAGCAGCTAGGGGTGTGACAACTCACCCCCACTAAACAAGAATCTCGTCTCGAGATTCGAGCGTAGGGTAAGGTGAAGGGGGAACGCAACTAGTACAATCTTCACGATCCAGGTTGCACTTCATAGGAACGTTGATTCGATCACCATCATTGTCTTGATGTCTTGCTCTGAGAAATCCTGCCAACATGACATGGAGGGAAGAAGGAGACTCTAGAAGGGTCGATCTTCTCGAAGATCGAACAACTCACGGAATGAGACATAGGACCATCTCTCGGGTTGAGACACGAGATACACATCAAGAGGGGTGGAAAGAAACGGATGACGAAGGTTCACTAGGTAGACAACAATTTCACGCTTAAGAAGGTGGTAAATGATTGTCAACGTGGCGAGGAGTTGAGGTGCCATGATACCATAACGATACACCTTAGGGAAGGTGACTCGTAGAGATATTCCCTTAAGTGGCAAAAAGAATTACTTTTTATTCAGAGATCATTGAAACTCTTTAAACCAGCCTAAGACAATCCTCGAGCGATCGTTTGGAGGGGGTCGGTAGAATGGCATACTCAAACTTGGATGATGTGGATTACCTTGTTGAAGACAATGTAATGGATGAATTTGCTTATCACCGGTAATGTAAGAGACCCATGGTAGAATGACACATTGGCGGTGCAAGCTAGGAACAAAATGCAAATGCTGGGAATGATTCTGGTAACTGGGGAAGAACCCAACAATAGAGAGTGAATTCACTGTTTGAATAGGTCATAGCATTGCCGAGGAAACTGAGAGCAAACCCAGTTAGTGCCGATGATAACACGTAGCGCTTGTGCGTGCTCTCAAGAACTTGAGCATTTCCATATTCATCAGGGTTTTACCAATATCCGTGTCAAGGATCCTGGCAACACAACTTGCTACCACGATGAATGGTGATGGAGGATGCAGATGCAAAGGAAGATAACACTTTCTCAGATTTCACCTTAGCGAGGCCAAGGGAACGAAATCTGGATGATCGACCGAGAGACATTTAGCACTCCGCTTATAATGTTCTCCTTGATGTGCTAGTGTATCCCATTCATCGATATGGTTTGATATCTAGAACATCAAGTAAAAAGGTCGGACTTCGGGATCTCAAAATCCATAGGGGCAACTAGGGAGTAAATCCTACGAAATCCCTATGGGGAGGTGGCCAACTTCATCAATCAAGATATTATAATAACAGGTTTTCCGGCTGGGTGTGTTGGCCACGACATCCACTTTACCGGTTATCGCGCGACCAATATTATAATTCTTGGGAAATATTCCAACCATCATATCTGCCTGAGATTCAGATCTGGTTGGTGTCAGGATATTCCAGACTCATCGAGTCTAGGAAGAAAAACGGAAGTTTGCAACACAATTCGACGAGATAACGTTGCGAGATTCTCGGGAAATGAACTACGATAGCAAACTCCAAAACATGAGCTGGTTCTGCTACAAACATGTGAACACGTTGTCCAAGACAAGCATGACCACAAAGTAGTCTTATAATAAAACACTACCGAGTTCAGGAGGGGGAACCATCAACGAGGGTATCGAAGTCCTTACATAAGTCCGGATTAGCTCTTATGAAGGAACTCCTTCTCCTTGAACAAATCAATCAGTGGCTTGGTGTGCTCGGGACACCTATGGAATGGAGGTTGCAAGTCTCTGAACCACAGAATACTTCGCACGTGTGCATGACTGATTTGGAATGATTCCAAAGAAAGCAACATTGACTTTCTCGAGTCCACGGCGGTAACTTGCATCAAATGCACATGAACTAGAGGAAGCACTTCTTACATCCGAACATATGCTTCATGAGCTAGCATGAACAAATGCTTTCAAAAGTTTCCAACACTAGCTTAATGTTCAGCAAAATTATGGGGAAGACAAGGATGTTGTCAATGGGCACAACAACAATTCATCTGGGTTTCCTTTTAAAAGGAATTCCATAGTTAAGTGAACAAGGGATAGCATTGGTCAGACCCAAAAGATATAATGGTGTATGCTCGAGGGATCAACCACGAGTAAGACAACATTACGAACATCGTTGGTTCTGATTTGATTTGACGATAACCCATACTCAAATCAAAGTTTTTATCAGGCAATAGGTCCAATAACTGATCACAGGGACCAATCGGTGAAGATATCATCTCTCTTCAACACACACTACACAAGAATATCCCTTTGGAACGAACTAAGTCAGGCAAGCTTTTACCTTCCAACTCTCCAGGTTGTTGTCTAGCTTAACCAACTAGCTCAGGGGTATCCAACACGGATTCTTGGAGAAAGGGTGGTTTACAGGATAAACCAACTTGATCACGAGCTCAACATAACAGTCAGGTGACAACCCGGTAACACTTCCAAGAAGATATTTGGAAAGTCACGAACCACCGGTATGTTACTAAGCTCGAGAACAATCTTGCTTTTGAGGGCAAGACGACATGATCAAATGGGTGAGGACTTGAAATAATTCCTAACTCATTGGTCGAGGAGTGCACCAGAAATAGGGACTAGGTAGCACGATCAGTCTTAGAAGGATGATTCAAAAACCAACACGCTAAGAATGAGGTTATCGTCCATTTAACTACCAAGCAATGGAGTTGCTAGCAGTATTGATTTCACACATCACAATTCATTTGTCGGTATTCCGGTTGCATCAACACGAGGGCCGAGGAATGACTAATGATGGTGAGAAGTATCACTACGTCAAAATTCATGAGAGTTGGTGCAGTTCTCGTGACAATTCTGACATAAAGGGGGTAATACTCCAAGGTAGAACAGAACCAAAAGCTGGATTGGCATTTGATCTGCGGAATACAACTACTTTGACCCAATCCTAGATATGGATGAGGTACTGGAGTTTGTTTCTCCAAGTCATTCAGGACAGAATGGCTTGACGGACCACAAGGGTAATAGGCATCGATAAACGAATGCATGCATACCCTTGACTATCAATTGATAGACGAAGGTCAGTAGACAACTAAAGAGGGACAACTCAAAGGAACATATAATTTTCTGAGTTGTGGATGCATAGATTAGTATGTCGAGCGAAGTTCAACATATTTCTTCCGGATAACCCATGCAGAAAGGTAGAACTGGCAGAGCCACAATATATAATGGAGAACTCATCAAGAATAATCCTGTTGTGATATTTCAGTTCAACGAGGAACTTCTGCCATAAGTAGTTCATGGTATTTGGAAGAAGAAGATACCACGGACTTCAAGGACTATCGCAAAGGTTACTAATATCCTAAAGGCACTAGCAATTACTATCAACATGAAGTAGGTAGAGTGAATCTCGGGTTCAAGAACCCAGGAACAGAATACCTATTACTAAGTAGCATCACGGAATGCTTTCGAGGATAAAGGCCAGAATCATCACACTGGGACACCAATCATGGCTAAATTACTAGGTGATCCCCTAAGACACCTAGGGTCATAATAATAGCTCCAACATATATGTCAGGGCAATAAATTACCTCAACTCAACAATTAGTGTGATTGAGCTGGCATAAAGGAACATCGAAACCAGAGGGAAAGGATTTTGCAAATTGCTTCAAACTATTTAGAAACCTGGGATGACTCGGACAGCATAACGGCTGTAAATGCTCAGAAAAGATTTGAGACATTCACAAAATGGTGGCATAACCACTCAGAAGCACGATATCAAGGTTTCGAGATCAACAGTTAACATACAGAAGTACTAGGAACTGAAACGAGGCTTAATCCAACAATCTTATAAGTCTACGGATTAGTAACACGTAATCCTGATAGAAAGAAGAGATAGCCTAGTTTCTTAACCCCGTAGGAAAGATAAGATGACTCAGATCAGAAGGGCATGAGGTATAAGGAGTAAAAGAGCCTTACGTTCCATCCCACAATCAATTCCCTTATATAACTAAAGAATTTCTAGACTCAACTTCGACCAGTTTGGCTTGGTAACCCTACAGGCAGTCAAGCTCTGATACCAACGCTGTCAGGACCCCGACTCGATGCCACATAGATCTAGCATGTAACACTTCATATCACTTTGCGGCCTCACGCACGGTATTCCCACGGGTGTCGCCTTACCTTTACTCGGGACCGTTTGCGCCTTTTGGCACACGTATATGACAGTGTCGCTAGCATCCATATGATAAGGAGCCCGGGCTGACATGGCTAGTCGTAAACCCAAAGTGGCACAAACTTACAGGGACAGGCATCCATGACCCAGCATCGAACGTGTCGGTCATCAGCGAGTGAATCCAGGCTGTAGCACTGGGCTAGCAGGACTCCGGTGAACCGGGCTGTAGCGGGCTAACAGGACTCCGGTATTCATCGCGTGACATTTCCCCGAAGGGACAGACACAGGAACGAAGAAGGACACATGCCGGCCAGCCTAAGTGTTCCGGAGCAGTAGCAAGCTACCATTGGAAACACTAGGAGACATTTCCCGGTAAGAGAGGCTACTAAGGATAAACAACTAGATAGTCAGATCCCACACATACCAAGCATTTCAATAACATACACACAATATGCTCGATATGTGCAAACACAACATGGCATCACAACATGACTCTATGACTCAAGTATTTATTCATCAGGCTCCGAGGAGCGAGATATTACAAACATGGGTCTCATGACCCAACACTCAGAGCATACAAGTCAAAGCACAAGCGGAAGCTATCATGTCTGGGTACAGACATCTATAAATGAAAAAGGCTGAGAAGCCTGACTATCTACCAGATCCTGCCGAGGGCACAAGATCGTAGCTGAGGTAACAAGCTAAACGTCGAAGTCCACGCGGAACTACTAGTGAGACCGAAGTCTCTCTGCAAAAACATAAAATAGGCAAACGTGAGTACAAATGTACCCAGCAAGACTTACATCAGAACTAACTACATATGCATCATTATCAACAAAGGGATGGTGGGGTTTAACTGCAGCAAGCCAGCTTTGACTCGGTGGCTATCCTAAACTACGACTGCAATGTAACTCTTTTGAGGTGGCGCACACGAGTCCACATATTCACCATATCAATACACCACTATGGATCCGCTCCCGTCTCCCTACGAGAACGCCATCCATAGCACTCACGCTTATCTTGCGTATTTAAGAGTATCCACTTTCACTTGTCTATGAACTGATATAAGCAACCCAGAAGTCCTTTTCCGCGGACACGGCTATTCGAATAGATGATGTTAACCCTGCAGGGGTGTACTGTAACGCCCTCGATGCGGCTATAGCTCCCACGTGTCGAGGCACGACTTAGAGGCATAACCGCATTGAAAGCAATGTCGCAAGTCAGGCAATCATTACAACATCCCATGTAATATATAATAAAAGGGGGAGATAACATAGTTGGCTTACACTCGCCACGTCACATCAGAGTACATAAATAACATCCATCAAACAAACACTCATGGCCCGACTACGGCGCCAAAATAGAAAAGAACCCAACATGCGACAAGGCCCTGAATCGATAACCCCAACTAGGCACCACTACTGAGCATCCGGAAAAGACACGTAGTATCGCTGAGAGTCCTCGTCGAACTCCCACTTGAGCTCGTAATCGTCACCTGGAGCGGAATCACCTGGACCTGCATCTGGAGTTGTAGTATCTGTGAGCCACAGGGACTCAGCAATCTCACACCCACGCGATCAAGACTATTTAAGCTCATAGGAATGGATAAGGAAAAAATATGTGGAGCTGCAGCAAGCGACTAGCATATGTGGTGGCTAACTTATACGCAAAAGAGAGCGAGAAGAGAAGGCGAGGCACGAGCGAGAAGCTAAAAGAACATCCTGCGCAAGCATAACTCCAACACCGTGTCCACTTCCCGGACTCCGCCGAGAAGGGGCCATCACGGTAACACATACGGTTGATTCATTTTAATTAAGTTTAGTTCAAGTAATCTACAACCGGACATTAACAAATTCCCATCTGCCCATAACCGCGGGCACGGCTTTCGAAAGATCAATCCCTGCAGGGGAGTCCCAACTTAGCCCATGACAAGCTCTCACGGTCAACGAAGGAATAGACCTCCTCCCAAGACGTTCCGATCAGACTCGGTATCTCGGTAACTCAAGACACTTCGACAGGTTAAAACAAGACCAGCAACACCGCCCGAATGTGCCGACAAATCCCGATAGGAGCTGCACATATCTCTTTCTCAGGGCACACTCAGATTGTCTTAGGTACGGGTAGGCCAGCCCAGAGTTGCCCCTGGTAGCCACCGGTAGCTGACAGGTGGACCAACACTCAGAGAAGCACTGGCCCGGGGGGGTAAAATAAGATGACCTTTGAGTCTGCAGAACCCAAGGGAAAGAAAAGGCTAGGTGGAAAATGGTAAAACCAAGGTTGGGCATTGCTGGACAAGCTTTAATCAAGGCGAAATATCAGGGGGTTCCCATTATAACCCAACCGCGTAAGGGACGCAACAATCCGGGAACATAACACCGGTATGACGGAAACTAGGGCGGCAAGAGTGGAACAAAACACTAGGCGAGAGGCCGAGCCTTCCACCCTTTACCAAGTATATAGATGCATTAAGATAACATAGCAATATAGTGATATCCCAACCAGGTAAATAAAAGTTCCAACAAGGAACGGCTCCAATCTTCATCTGCAACTAACAACGCTATAAGAAGGGCTGAGCAAAGCAGTAACATAGCCAATCAACGGTTTGCTAGGTCAATGGTGGGTTAGAGGTTCAACATGGCAATTGGGAGGCTGACAAGCAAAAGGTAGGCATCGTAGCAGTGGCAAAGCAAAAGAGCGAGCAAACTAGCATAGCAAAGATAGTAGTGATTTCGAGGGTATGATCATCTTGCCTGCACAGTTGTCAGAGTTGACTGGATCCTCACAAGCAAACTCAACGGGCTCCTCGGTAGCGAACTCGTCTCCCGGCTCTACCCGACAAGACAAACAAGCAACAAGGATACAATCAACCACGGCAAGACCAAGCAATATGATGAAATGACGATATGCTATGCGGGATGCAAAATGCAAGATATGACAGGAAATGCATGAACGTGGCATCAACTTGGAAAACCAAGTGTGCCACTGGATAGAGGGGATGAAATCGCTTGAAAACGATATAAAGATCATTGGAATCGGAGCTACGGTTTGGAAATGGCGAGCGTTTTAAGATATGACACCGGTCTGCGATTTACAGCAAGTAGGCATCTAAATGCAACGAAATGAACATGCTACAACCACCAAACATGAAAACAAAATACATAGCAGTGAGGCACACAAGATGGTTGACAAAACACTAGAACTGAGCCATAGGCAAATTCATCCATTAAGAGGTTCAAACAAGCATGGCTAAAACGCAAATGCAAAACAGATTCCAGACTTAGTGAAATTAACACTAGTCTGGAATTTCAGATCACGATGCTCTCTTCGGAGCAGCAAAACAACATGATAGAAAACCTGAACATGACAAGTAAGAACATGGCATGGAGCTACTCAACAAGCTTAACAAAACACCCAAAGTGACCTGGGGCCAAAAGGGTTCACAAAATACTCTACCGAGCTCACGAACATAGCTCGAACACAATCAGTTTTCAGACTTAGTGAAAACTGAGACACGCTGAAATATAACTCACGAAGGCATGTAAACGAGCTCGATGCACTCACTACGGTGCAAGTCATGGAAAGGAAAGCATATAACCATCAAGAAGGCACAAAGTGCTAGCTACACATGGCAAGAACGAAGGCATAGCGTGCATGGAACACTAACGGTAGCATCGGCAAAATCGCAAACAAGTTGACGATCTGCCCGGATTAACAACGAAGCAAAAGTTGAGCTCAATTGAGTCAACCTAGAGCACTCCACGTATGCAAACAAAGACATGGATGGATAGAGCATAACATAATTATCAAAACTCCCTTACTGATCATCCTCAAAAGAGGCACGGATCACTAGGAAACAAGCTGGACATATAGCATCACGAACTAAAATATCCCAGACTTAGTGAAATCACTAAGTCCCTGAAATCTGCAATCTCAGGTACCCCTCTTCGCAAGCTTGCACAAGACAACACACACATCCTAAAAATGCATGGGTGGCACCTCTGGAAAGAAGACAAAATGCTTAACAATTCATCCCAAAGGGGCACAGGCATATCATGCACGAATTAAACATGGCAAAAATGACAAAAGTGCATGATGAACTAACGGATCTGCAATTTAACTCACGAAGCCTCCTTCTAACAGCATTTTGGGCATCAAGATGACCACAAATGCAAATGATGCAATGGAATGAAATGATGCACATGTCGAGACGAAGATTTTTATATATCATATGCCCAAAACGGAGCTACGGTTATGGAGATACGAGCAGTCAAAGAATGCGTAAAAATCTGGGAGTTAGGGTTTCGGGGGAGAGAGGGTCAACCTAGATCTAGATCCGGCTACTGTAGCAGCACTGTAGCACCCGCGCGAGTTCACCGGAGACGGCTCGCCGGAGCCGGTGGAGGCGGCCGGAGCAGCGGGGAGAGGCCGGGGCGGCGCCGGGA
>NC_041382.1:127624609-127640924 GCF_002162155.2 Triticum dicoccoides
GCGGCGCGCGTGGAGGAAGGAGGCGGCGGGGCGCGCGTGGAGGAGCCGGGTCGCGGGGGCCGGATCCGGGCCTCCCGGCCCGCGGCGGCGGCGGCGAGGAGGTGCGCCTGCCACGTGGCGGCACCGGAGTGGTCGGGGGCGCCGGCGGACGTGTCCGGTCAGGCGGCGGACATGTCCGTCGGTGGCTGGGAGCTGTTTTTTTTAGCTAGGGTTTCGGACGGGGGAAGAAGAGATCCGAATGGAGGGGGTATAAATAGGCATAGAGGGAGCTAGGAGAGTCCAAATGAGGTGCGGTTTTCGGCCACGCGATCGTGATCGAACGCTCTAGGACATGGAGCAGAGTTTGGTGGGTTTTGGGCCAAATTTGGGGGGTGTTGGGCTGCAACACACACGAGGCCTTTTCGGTCCCTCGGTTAACCGTTGGAGTATCAAACGAAGTCCAAATGACCCGAAACTTGACAGGCGGTCTACCGGTAGTAAACCAAGGCCGCTTGGCAAGTCTCGGTCCAATCCGGAAATGTTTAAACCCCACACATGAAAGAAAGCTAGAAATGACCACCGGAGGAGAACGAAGCGCCGGAATGCAAAACGGACAACGGAGAAAATGCTCAAATGCATGAGATGAACATGTATGCAAATGCAATGCACGAGATGACATGATAAGAGATGCACGAAAAAGAAAAACAACACACGGAGACAAAGACCCAAACCCGAGAAATAAATATAACTTAGCGCCGGAGACGGCAAGAGTTGGATACAAATATGGAAAGTATATCTGGGGCGTTACAACACTCCACCACTACGAAAAGATCTCGTCCCGAGATCTAGGACTGAAAGAACTCCGGGTACTCAGAACGGAGGTGATCCTCGCGTTCCCAGGTAGCTTCACGGTCGGAATGGTGAGACCACTTAACTTTGAGAAATTTGATTGACTTGTTGCGAGTCTTGCGTTCAGTCTCTTCAAGAATAGCAACTGGGTGCTCACGATAAGAGAGATCTTCTTGGAGCTCAATGTCCTCGAAGTTGACGGTGCGGTCAGGAGTCTTGAAGCACTTCCGAAGCTGAGAGACATGGAACACATCATGAACATTTGCAAAGTTTGAAGGAAGCTCAAGTTGATAGGCGAGGTCGCCTCTCTTGCTGACAATCTTGAAAGGTCCCACGTATCTAGGGGCAAGCTTCCCTTTGATACCGAAGCGACGAGTACCTTTCATAGGAGAGACGCGGAGGTAAACGTGATCTCCGATCTCGAAAGCCAATTCACGGTGCTTACTATCATAGTAGCACTTCTGGCGGGATTGAGCTGCTTTGAGGTTATCACGAATGACTTTGCACATTTGTTCTGCTTCTGTGATTAAGTCATTACCCAGCAGCTGACGTTCACTGGTTTCAGACCAGTTGAGAGGGGTACGGCACTTCCTGCCATACAGAATTTCAAAAGGGGCCTTGCCCGAACTTGCTTGAAAGCTGTTGTTGTAAGAGAATTCGGCATAAGGAAGACAATCCTCCCACTTCATGCCGAAGGAGATCACACAAGCCCTGAGCATATCTTCAAGAATCTGATTGACACGCTCGACTTGACCGCTCGTTTGAGGATGGAAAGCTGTGCTGAAGCGGATGTTTGTGCCCATGGCCTTCTGAAAAGAATCCCAAAACTTGGAGGTAAAGATGCTGCCACGGTCTGAAGATATCACTTGAGGAATACCGTGCAGAGAGACAATGCGAGAGGTATAGAGTTCCGCCAATTGAGCTGCAGTGATCGACTCTTTGATAGGCAGAAAGTGAGCCACTTTGGTGAGCTTGTCGATGGCAACAAATATAGCATCATTGCCACGCTTGGACTTTGGAAACCCAGTCACGAAGTCCATTTCAATGTGGTCAAACTTCCATTCTGGAATGGCAAGAGGTTGGAGGAGACCTGCTGGCCTTTGGTGTTCTGCCTTCACTCTTCTGCAGACATCACACTCGTTCACGAATTGAGCGATCTCGCGCTTCATTCGAGTCCACCAATAAGTTTGCTTGAGATCCTGATACATCTTCGTACTACCAGGGTGGATGGAGAGGAGAGAGTTGTGAGCCTCGTTCATGATCACCTTACCAAGTTCACCTTTGGGCACAACAATTCGATCCTCGAAGAAGAGAGTGTCCTTGTCATCAAGTCGGTAGCACTTGTACTTGGACTGACTCTTTGCGATACCAAACTTCACCTTCTTCACCATAGCATCAAGAAGTTGGGCTTGGCGAATCTGGTCTTCTAAGGTAGGAGAGACTTGAAGGTTGGCGAGGAAACCTTGAGGAACAACTTGCAGATTAAGTCTGCGGAAAGCTTCACAAAGCTCGGGTTGATAAGGCTTGAGAATCAGACTGTTGCAATATGCTTTTCTGCTCAAAGCGTCAGCAATCACATTAGCCTTGCCTGGAGTATGCTCAATACTCGGATTGTACTCTTGAATCATTTCGACCCATCGAGTCTGCCTGAGGTTGAGATTAGGCTGAGTGAAGATGTACTTGAGACTCTTGTGATCAGTGAAAATATCCACTTTCCTTCCCAATAGAAGATGTCTCCAAGTCAACAAAGCGTGCACAACTGCCGCCAACTCGAGATCATGAGTGGGGTAGTTCTTCTCATTAGGTTTCAACTGGCGAGAGGTGTAAGCGACAACTTTCTTCTCTTGCATCAGTACAGCACCGAGACCTTGGAGAGAGGCATCACAAAAGACCTCGTACGGCTTGGTTTCATCAGGCGGAGTCAGAACTGGAGCAGTGATCAATTTCTCTTTCAAAGAGTTGAAAGCAATATCACACTCCGAAGACCAAACGTACTTGACGTGCTTCTGAAGAAGATTTGAGAGAGGCTTGGCGATCTTAGAAAAGTTTTCAACGAATCTTCTGCAATAGCTTGCGAGACCGAGGAAACTACGGAGTTGCTTCACGTTCTGAGGAGGTTCCCAATTCACAATTGCAGACACCTTCTCAGGATTCACGGAAATGCCCTTGGCAGAGATGATATGACCAAGATAAAGAACCTCATCGAGCCAAAATTCACACTTGGAGAACTTGGCGTAGAACTGATGTTCCCTGAGCTTGTCAAGAACCAAACGCAAGTGCTTGGCATGATCTTCCTTGTTCTTCGAGAAAACCAGAATGTCGTCGAGATAGACCAAAACGAATTCATTGGTGTAGGGGTTGAAGATGAAGATCATCATGCGAGAGAACGTCGGAGGAGCGTTTGCGAGGCCAAAAGACATGACGGTGTATTCGTATGAACCAAAGCTTGTTCTGAACGCCGTCTTGGGAATATCTTGCTCACGAATACGAATCTGATGATAACCCATACGGAGATCAAGCTTGGAGAATACTTGAGCACCCTTGAGTTGTTCGAACAGCTCATTGATGTTGGGCAGTGGGTATTTGTTCTTGATGGTTTTCTTGTTTACTGGACGGTAATCAACACAAAGTCGACTCGATCCATCCTTCTTCTTCACAAAAAGAACACCACAACCCCACGGAGAAGTACTAGGCGAATGAGACCCAATCTTTCTTGCTCATCAAGTTGTTTCTTCAACTCCTTCAACTCTTCAGGTCCGAGCTTGTAAGGACGTTTGCACACAGGTTCCATGCCAGGCTCAAGTTCAATAACGAATTCAACTGGCCGGTGCGGAGGCATTCCTGGGAGCTCTTCTGGAAAGACGTCTTGATACTCACAAACAACCGGAATCTGCGAAATAGCATCCAATTCACCCTTCTCATTGAGAGAAAACAACCGGATGGTATTATCCCGAGCGGCAAAGACAATGACATCCTCAGACGAATGAGTCAGTTGAATCTGCCTGGCTGCACAATCAAGCTGAGCTTTATGCTTAGAGAGCCAGTCCATCCCGAGAATAAGATCGATATCCGAGTTGCCAAGAACCGTAGGAGAAGCCAAGAACTTGTAGTCACCCAGAGTGATAGAAACATCCGGAACGATGGAGTTAGCCTGCATGCGCTTACCGGGAGAGACAACTGCTAAAGGACTAGACAAAATTTGTGAAGGCAACCCATGCTTAGATGAAAATGGTCTCGATATGAAACAATGCGATGCACCCGTGTCAAAAAGAACATTTGCAGGAATATCATTAACAGGAAGGTTACCCATGATCACATCTGACGAGTCCTCTGCCTGAGCTGCATTCATCAAGTTGACCTTGGCGGACTTGGGGTTATGCTTGACCACAGCTGTACTTGCCGATCTGACAGGAGGAGGAGGAGGAAGACGCCTCTGGTTGGTACACTTGTTGGCATAGTGACCCTTCTGTTGGCACTTGTTGCACGTGACCTCTGAAAGCGGACGGTGATACGGAGCACTCGATCTTGGCGCTTGAGACGAAGACTTGTTCTGAAAGCCTGGGTTGGGTGGGTGGGAGAAACCACTGCCACCTTTGCTCATCTGCTGATACGGCTGACGGAACGGAGGAGGAGGAAGCCAATACTTCTGCTGCTTGACCACTTGAGTAGAGGAAGGCGGAGTAACATCTCTGGCACGCTTCCTGGAAGCATCACACCTCATCTGAGCAGCCTCTTGCTTCAGTGCCATGTTGTAGAACTCATCGTATCGCAACGGTTCAAAGAGGACAAGAGCGAGCTGAATTTCCTCACGAAGACCACCCCTGAACTGATAGATCATGCTCCTCTCATCAGGAACATCCTGCTTGGCAAAACGGGCGAGCTTCTGGAACAACTTGTTGTAGTCATAGACAGACAAAGAGCCTTGCTTCAGATTGCGGAATTCCTGACGCTTACTCTCAACCACACTTTGAGGGATGTGATGAGCGCGGAAATCTTGACGAAAATCATTCCAAGTGATAACACGTCCACCTCTGGAATCCTTGTACTGCTGGAACCACTCTGCAGCCCGATCTTTGAGCTGGAAAGAAGCGAACTTGACGAAATCTTCAGGCCTGACGTTGCTGCATTCAAAATGCTTGCCCAGATCCACTAGCCAATCGTCAGCATCGGTAGCCTCAACACAACCGCTGAACGTCTTTGGGCCATTAGCAAGGAACTGGTTCAGTGTAGCAAAATGGTGCTGATTATTGCCTTGATTCCCTTGACTGCCTTGATTGCGCTCTTGGAGAATTTGCATGATCAACTGTGTATTTGCATTAGTAGCGGCCATCACAGCTTGCCATGCTTCCGGAGGAGGCGGAGGTGGAGGCGGATCAGGATTCGGAGTCGTGCGCGTTGGAGGAGCCATCCTGAAGAGGTTGACCACCATTAGCACACTGATAGACAACAATATAGAAGCTGAATCCAACGGAATGAAAATTGCAACATATAGTCTTCACATCCGAACAGAATGAACGAATGCATTTCTCTTGAAGTGGTCACATATCCATAAATTGAGAAGCTACGAAGAATTAAGGTAGAGAAACAATTCAACAAGGTACGGATCAAGAACGAATAATCGGTAAGAAATCCCAATCTCAAACCAATATCCGTGGAAGAAGAACTAGAGCTACTAGAATTCCCACCTGTGAAACTCCCGAACCTTTCCGGTTATGCAATCAGGTGTTGGGGATACAGGGGAAGCACAATATCTCACCCAAACTAGCAAATCCTACATCCAGCTGTATCCATCCTTCAACACATAACCAAGAAACCTTCGGAAACCATCTACCTCAACCTTCGAAAAGCATCCGTTATACAAGTTATGGCGATACTCCCGAACTCCCGCCCCAGTACTGGGTGGTGTCGAGGTTATCTCACCAACGAACTGCATAAAAGAGATTTTCGATGTCGCGCACATATCTCAAGTATGCCAGAATTGCAACGATAAAATTGTGACGACAACACCTCGGAGCTCAACTCCCCGGGACACTGCCACAACCCCTAAAGACAGGAGGCACCAAGAACAATGTTCTCGTCACAAAACCATCGGAACAAATCCAAGATACTCGCGTGATCCTAAAAAAAAATTAGTGAAATTTGAGAAGAGAAGAGTCAAAACTCTACGTCAGGATGCCTTACCAGAGCGATGAGGAGACTGGGAAGTAAAAAGAATTCCTAAGCTCTCCGATATATAATTCCTAAGGACTCAAAACATTTTTCTAGACACAACTCGGCTGCTAAAAACGATCAAGCAATGGGGCTCCTAAGGTCGGGGAAGGCTCTGATTACCAACTTGTAACGCCCTCGATGCGGCTATAGCTCCCACGTGTCGAGGCACGACTTAGAGGCATAACCGCATTGAAAGCAATGTCGCAAGTCAGGCAATCATTACAACATCCCATGTAATATATAATAAAAGGGGGAGATAACATAGTTGGCTTACACTCGCCACGTCACATCAGAGTACATAAATAACATCCATCAAACAAACACTCATGGCCCGACTACGGCGCCAAAATAGAAAAGAACCCAACATGCGACAAGGCCCTGAATCGATAACCCCAACTAGGCACCACTACTGAGCATCAGGAAAAGACACGTAGTATCGCTGAGAGTCCTCGTCGAACTCCCACTTGAGCTCGTAATCGTCACCTGGAGCGGAATCACCTGGACCTGCATCTGGAGTTGTAGTATCTGTGAGCCACAGGGACTCAGCAATCTCACACCCACGCGATCAAGACTATTTAAGCTCATAGGAATGGATAAGGCAAAAATATGTGGAGCTGCAGCAAGCGACTAGCATATGTGGTGGCTAACTTATACGCAAAAGAGAGCGAGAAGAGAAGGCGAGGCACGAGCGAGAAGCTAAAAAGAACATCCTGCGCAAGCATAACTCCAACACCGTGTCCACTTCCCGGACTCCGCCGAGAAGGGGCCATCACGGTAACACACACGGTTGATTCATTTTAATTAAGTTTAGTTCAAGTAATCTACAACCGGACATTAACAAATTCCCATCTGCCCATAACCGCGGGCACGGCTTTCGAAAGATCAATCCCTGCAGGGGAGTCCCAACTTAGCCCATGACAAGCTCTCACGGTCAACGAAGGAATAGACCTCCTCCCAAGACGTTCCGATCAGACTCGGTATCTCGGTAACTCAAGACACTTCGACAGGTTAAAACAAGACCAGCAACACCGCCCGAATGTGCCGACAAATCCCGATAGGAGCTGCACATATCTCTTTCTCAGGGCACACTCAGATTGTCTTAGGTACGGGTAGGCCAGCCCAGAGTTGCCCCTGGTAGCCACCGGTAGCTGACAGGTGGACCAACACTCAGAGGAGCACTGGCCCGGGGGGGTAAAATAAGATGACCTTTGAGTCTGCAGAACCCAAGGGAAAGAAAAGGCTAGGTGGCAAATGGTAAAACCAAGGTTGGGCATTGCTGGACAAGCTTTAATCAAGGCGAAATATCAAGGGGTTCCCATTATAACCCAACCGCGTAAGGGACGCAACAATCCGGGAACATAACACCGGTATGACGGAAACTAGGGCGGCAAGAGTGGAACAAAACACTAGGCGAGAGGCCGAGCCTTCCACCCTTTACCAAGTATATAGATGCATTAAGATAACATAGCAATATAGTGATATCCCAACCAGGTAAATAAAAGTTCCAACAAGGAACGGCTCCAATCTTCATCTGCAACTAACAACGCTATAAGAAGGGCTGAGCAAAGCAGTAACATAGCCAATCAACGGTTTGCTAGGTCAATGGTGGGTTAGAGGTTCAACATGGCAATTGGGAGGCTGACAAGCAAAAGGTAGGCATCGTAGCAGTGGCAAAGCAAAAGAGCGAGCAAACTAGCATAGCAAAGATAGTAGTGATTTCGAGGGTATGATCATCTTGCCTGCACAGTTGTCAGAGTTGACTGGATCCTCACAAGCAAACTCAACGGGCTCCTCGGTAGCGAACTCGTCTCCCGGCTCTACCCGACAAGACAAACAAGCAACAAGGATACAATCAACCACGGCAAGACCAAGCAATATGATGAAATGACGATATGCTATGCGGGATGCGATGCGGGATGCAAAATGCAAGATATGACAGGAAATGCATGAACCTGGCATCAACTTGGAAAACCAAGTGTGCCACTGGATAGAGGGGATGAAATCGCTTGAAAACGATATAAAGATCATTGGAATCGGAGCTACGGTTTGGAAATGGCGAGCGTTTTAAGATATGACACCGGTCTGCGATTTACAGCAAGTAGGCATCTAAATGCAACGAAATGAACATGCTACAGCCACCAAACATGAAAACAAAATACATGGCAGTGAGGCACACAAGATGGTTGACAAAACACTAGCACTGAGCCATAGGCAAATTCATCCATTAAGAGGTTCAAACAAGCATGGCTAAAACGCAAATGCAAAACAGATTCCAGACTTAGTGAAATTAACACTAGTCTGGAATTTCAGATCACGATGCTCTCTTCGGAGCAGCAAAACAACATGATAGAAAACCTGAACATGACAAGTAAGAACATGGCATGGAGCTACTCAACAAGCTTAACAAAACACCCAAAGTGACCTGGGGCCAAAAGGGTTCACAAAATACTCTACCGAGCTCACGAACATAGCTCGAACACAATCAGTTTTCAGACTTAGTGAAAACTGAGACACGCTGAAATATAACTCACGAAGGCATGTAAACGAGCTCGATGCACTCACTACGGTGCAAGTCATGGAAAGGAAAGCATATAACCAGCAAGAAGGCACAAAGTGCTAGCTACACATGGCAAGAACGAAGGCATAGCGTGCATGGAACACTAACGGTAGCATCGGCAAAATCGCAAACAAGTTGACGATCTGCCCGGATTAACAACGAAGCAAAAGTTGAGCTCAATTGAGTCAACCTAGAGCACTCCACGTATGCAAACAAAGACATGGATGGATAGAGCATAACATAATTATCAAAACTCCCTTACTGATCATCCTCAAAAGAGGCACGGATCACTAGGAAACAAGCTGGACATATAGCATCACGAACTAAAATATCCCAGACTTAGTGAAATCACTAAGTCCCTGAAATCTGCAATCTCAGGTACCCCTCTTCGCAAGCTTGCACAAGACAACACACACATCCTAAAAATGCATGGGTGGCACCTCTGGAAAGAAGACAAAATGCTTAACAATTCATCCCAAAGGGGCACAGGCATATCATGCACGAATTAAACATGGCAAAAATGACAAAAGTGCATGATGAACTAACGGATCTGCAATTTAACTCACGAAGCCTCCTTCTAACAGCATTTTGGGCATCAAGATGACCTCAAATGCAAATGATGCAATGGAATGAAATGATGTACATGTCGAGGCGAAGATTTTGATATATCATATGCCCAAAACGGAGCTACGGTTACGGAGATACGAGCAGTCAAAGAATGCATAAAAATCTGGGAGTTAGGGTTTCGAGGGAGAGAGGGTCAACCTAGATCTAGATCCGGCTACTGTAGCAGCACTGTAGCACCCGCGCGAGTTCGCCGGAGACGGCTCGCCGGAGCCGGTGGAGGCGGCCGGAGCAGCGGGGAGAGGCCGGGGCGGCGCCGGGAAGGTCGGGGGAGGCCGGTGGCGGCGCCCGGCGGCGGCGGTGGCGGCCCGCGCGCCGGCGAGGAGGTGCGGGCGGCGGCCGGCCTCGGGCTCGCCGGAGATGACCCGCGGCGGCGACGGCGGCTCCGGTCGCCGGAGCCCGAAGAGGCGGCGGCGCGCGTGGAGGAAGGAGGCGGCGGGGCGCGCGTGGAGGAGCCGGGTCGCGGGGGCCGGATCCGGGCCTCCCGGCCCGCGGCGGCGGCGGCGAGGAGGTGCGCCTGCCACGTGGCGGCACCGGAGTGGTCGGGGGCGCCGGCGGACGTGTCCGGTCAGGCGGCGGACATGTCCGTCGGTGGCTGGGAGCTGTTTTTTTTAGCTAGGGTTTCGGACGGGGGAAGAAGAGATCCGAATGGAGGGGGTATAAATAGGCATAGAGGGAGCTAGGAGAGTCCAAATGAGGTGCGGTTTTCGGCCACGCGATCGTGATCGAACGCTCTAGGACATGGAGCAGAGTTTGGTGGGTTTTGGGCCAAATTTGGGGGGTGTTGGGCTGCAACACACACGAGGCCTTTTCGGTCCCTCGGTTAACCGTTGGAGTATCAAACGAAGTCCAAATGACCCGAAACTTGACAGGCGGTCTACCGGTAGTAAACCAAGGCCGCTTGGCAAGTCTTGGTCCAATCCGGAAATGTTTAAACCCCACACACGAAAGAAAGCTAGAAATGACCACCGGAGGAGAACGAAGCGCCGGAATGCAAAACGGACAACGGAGAAAATGCTCAAATGCATGAGATGAACATGTATGCAAATGCAATGCACGAGATGACATGATAAGAGATGCACGAAAAAGAAAAACAACACACGGAGACAAAGACCCAAACCCGAGAAATAAATATAACTTAGCGCCGGAGACGGCAAGAGTTGGATACAAATATGGAAAGTATATCTGGGGCGTTACATGTACTTCTTCACACACGCTCTCACCACTTACCGCCGTTTACACGACATGTACTCGGCAACCTTCAAGCGGAAGCCCAACGTGGGTGTCGGCCACGGCCTACCTAAACACTCAAGTCTCTAGTCCAGGTTTATCGCCTATTCGGGTTCCATCCATGAGGAGATCCGGCCGGAGTTTCGCTCACAGCCCCAAACGATGTGAACAGGGTTCCGTGACACCAAACGGGCGCCCGGTTTACCCGGCCACGTGCCTACCGCATCACAGCCCACCCCTACGGTCAGCGATGCGCACGGCCTCCAGCATACTACAAACACCAGAAACTACTTGCAACGCCTGGACAGAGGACAAGGGTAATTAAGAAGCCGAGAGGGTCCATTGGTTTCGGGCCCAATGCGTGGTAGTAGCTGAATCATGGGTCACAAACACAGAACTCAGTTCCTGAGGACGGCTGCAATGAGACAACCCACCATGTACTCCTACATGGCCTCTCACCGCTACCTTTACCAAATCGTGTTCACACACTTAGCTCACACACCGTAGGACATGTTCACACACCTCTGATTCATCCCGGATGAATCAGACCTGACTCAACTCTAAGCAGTAGCAGGCATGACAAACAAGCATGAATGAGTAGGCACATCAGGGCTCAAACAACTCCTACTCATGCTAGTGGGTTTCATCTAATTACTGTGGAATGACAGGTCATGCAGAGGATAAAGGGGTTCAGCTACCGCAGCAAGTAACAGATGAATTGATGTTGTCCTAATGCAGTAAAAGAGAGCAGGAGCGAGAGAGTGGGATTGTATCGGAATGAACAAGGGGGTTTTGCTTGCCTGGCACTTCTGAAGATAACATTGAGTCTTCATCAGTGTCACCGATCACATCATCGGTATCGCGTCTATCGAGAGGGGACAAATACCGGCAACACAGAAAGGAACACAATCAATGCAATGCACAATATGATGCATGCTCATGACATGGCAATATGAATGTGTTTTGAGCTAATGCAACTAGCAACAGATTAAATGAAGTTGGTTTGAATATAATATTCAAATTCAAACTCCATATGTGATTATTTAAATGCCCTTTAAACGTTTTGTCCAAAACAGAGGACAAACATTGTTCAAACATGCATGAAAATGGTACAGATGGATTCCTTGAATTTTTCTGATAATTTTACATATATAAATTATTTAATTTGGAGTTACGGTTAATTTTCTATGATTTATTGAAGTTTTAGCTATTTTCTGAAATTCCTGAAATAATAAATAAATCCAGAAAAGGATTTACTGCGTCAGCACTGCGTCACTGTGACGTCAGCAGGTCAACAGACGCTGCTGGTGGTCAAACCTGACCAGTGGGGTCCACTGGTCAGTGACTGAGGCTGGTTAGTGTCAATGGCAGGTGGGGCCGGGTCAACAGACACGTCAGCAGGTCAATACTGACGTGTGGGGTCAGTCAACGTCCATGTCAGCGTGGTCAAAGCTGACGGGTGGGGCCCATGTGGTTAGTTAAACTAAACAGAAAATAAACTAAGATTAATTAAGGCGTGGGGCCCAGTGCCAGTGACACGGTGCGGTGATTAGTGGCTAACTAAGCCAGCCACGTCAGCAAGTGACGCCGGCGACCACGGCGACGGCAAGACCTCGCCGGAGTTGCTCGGGACGGCGCTACAGCCCGCGGCTGGTCACGCTGAGGGCACCAAGGGTGAGCCCGTGCTCCCGCGCATCTAGGGGGACCCACGAGAGGGCGTGGGGGTGGCCGGAGTTTGAGCGCGGCATCGACCCCGGCGGCGGCCGGAGCTCGGGGGTTCGCGGGACCGGCGCTGCGGTGTGCAAACGAGACGGTTGTTGTGCTAGTTTTACTCTACGGGACGTAACGAGTGCAACGGACGCATGCGTGGGACCAAAAGGTCACCGGGGCTTCACCGGCGACGAGCCCGTGCGGCGGAGCGTCTCGGCTCTGGTGGAGGGAGCGGCTGGAGCTCGAAATCGGACATGGGGTTAGGGGGAAACGAAGCAGGGGCTCACGGAGATCACGATGAGATGGTCGGCGTGCTCGGGGAAGGCCTGGGGCGACGGGACAGCGACGGCGATCTCCGGCGACCGAAGCTTGAAGACGAGTCGATGCGGTCGAGTTGGGGCGTCCGAGCGCTCGGGGCTTGCTCGAGGCGACGTAACAGGCGGTGGCGGAGTTTGCAGACTACACGGGGAGGCGAGAGGAGCAAGGTGGGCGTGGTGGCAGCGAACGACGGCGGTGGCTCTCTGTTCGGGCGAAGAACGAAGAGGGAGAGGGGAAGGAGAGCAGCGAGTGAGGGAGAGGAGAGAGGGCCACCAGGGGGGGTTCGTGGCATCGTGGTGGCGTGAGGGGGAGGCTCGGGAACGCCTCGGTGGAAGCAGGAGGTGGCCGGGGCCTCTCGGGCGCGCGCCACGCCTCGCCTCTGTTCGTCCTCCTGGCAGAGGAGGAAGAAGACAAGGGGGAGGAGGTGGGCTGGGCCGGCCAGATGGGCCTGGTGGGCTGCAGAGGTAAGTCCAGGTAAGGTTTCTCTCCTCTGTCTTTTATCTCTATTTCAGTTCTGTTTTCTTTATTTAATCTGTTTTGCCACTGTTTTGAATTTTAAAAATAATTCAAACAATGCCAAAAACGCCTCTGAATATTTTATATTGCTAGATGGACTTTTCCAAAAGCTTATAAAATATTTCAGGGGTATTTGAAATTATATTCTAATTATATGAATATAATTCAAATTCAAATAGCTAATGAATTAAATCCAAAGTCCCAAAAATAATTCCTTAAAAATGTTCAATATTTTGGTTGGGACCAGAACCCTTACCAAAAATTATCAAACATTTAAGAAGAGCATTTTGGAGCAATGAATGAGATTTCTAGGGTTTTTGCCCCTCTTTTATTTAAGTTTTTGAGGCTTCCAAAATTCCTCAGTTCAAGTTTCGAAAATATAGACATGATGCACACATGAAGCTAGCCTAGAGCACTACCAGCAGCTAGGGATGTGACACTAGGCCTCGCCGTTGTCCACCGCCTTGGTGCTCTCGGCGTGGCATGGTCAACGTGGTCAACGACATTCCATCGGAAGAGTACTGTACGTGGAGAGGCTGGCAGCTGGGTCCACGGCCACAGCGCAGTTTTTTGTGATTTGCCAAGTAAGTCGCTTTGTCAGGCCTATTGGGCTGCAAATCTTTCAAGACGAGGAGGAGAGCTTTCATTCGGCTGGCCAAGAAAATGGCCCATCAGTAATGAGAAATGGGCTGTACATTTTTAGAACACATCAAACCGGCAATTAGTTTCAAATATCTTTTTTTCATTTCGAGATTTGAAATTACATTAATTTTTATGCGTGGAGAATTTGTTGGATTTTATATTGATATACATTTATTTTTAAAATCATTTTCAATGTGAGTCGAAATTTCGGGATTAAAACAGTTTGGACCGCACCAAAATATGCAAAATTTCGTATAATTTTTTAACCATGGCCACAATATGGGTTGTAATGCTAACAAAAATAATATGGGCTCCAAAAAAAACCTTAATAATTAGCAAATGGGCTATAAATTATTAGAAATAATGGCAGATGGGCTGTATGTTGTTTCCCACAGATTTGAGGCTTTCCTAAAAAAGGTTGATTTACAAGCAGTGACTGTTGGATGGCCATCCAACGGCCGTCGTGCTTCTTCAATCTCTGCTCTTCCTGCTCCAGCCACTCAAACAGGCGCCGGCGGGACTGCCTGCTCCCTCCTCCCCGCGGCCGGCTCTGCTGCCGCGCAGGCCTCACCACCCCACTGTACTCCCATCGCTGGCCTAGCCATCCCTCTACTCACCCACACATGTTGTTATTCTCCGGCGACGGCAGACGAACCAGTAAACCCTCATACAATCGTACTCCCCTCCGCGTGGGAAACAACTGCCGAGTCTTCCCTGCCTCTGTGTCATTCCCTTCCTAGGCCTCGCCATCGTCCACCGCCCTGGTGCTCTAGGCGCGGCCTGGTCAGCGTGGTCAACGACCGACATGCATCTGAAGTGGACTTTAGGTGGAGAGGCCGACAGCTGGGTCCACGGCCGCACGCAAGGAAATGCCTCCTTATTACGCGCAAAATAATGATTCCTCCACCTGACATCTGGGACCCACCGAAAGGGCCTCTGTATTTCGTGAAAAAAACGTTACCGCTGCTGACAGCTCGGACCCACCAGCTATATCTTCGCACGCAAGGAAGTGCCTCCTTATTACGCACAAAAAAATGAATACTACCCCTATTAGCTGGGACCCAGTATAGTGCCAGGCTGACTTGTGGGCCTACTAAGTTGACGGGGACGGAGGGCTTTGTCAACTTAGTCAATATGCACGATTCTAGCTCCAGTGACCGTACGATGTCCATCCAACGGCCGTCGTGCTTCTTTAACCTCTGGTCTTCTTGCTCCAGCCGCCCAAACCAGCACTGGTCGTGCCTCGTGCTGCTGCCTCCCGTGGCCGGCTGCGATGCGGCGGAGGCCTCACCGCCCCCTACTACTCCCACCACTAGCCAGGCCATCCCTCTACTCACCCACACCCCCTGTTACTCTGTAGTGACGGCAGCCTCACACCATAGCGAACCAGTGCCCTCGTACTCCTCTACGCGTGGGCATCCACTGCCGCGTCTTCCCCGGCTCCGCGTCGTCTCCTTCCTAGGCCTCGCCGTCATCCACCGCCCTGGTGCTCTCGGCACGGCATGGTCAACGTGGTCAAGGAACGGCTTCCATCGGATGTGGACTATACGTGGAGAGGCTGACAGCTGGGTCCACGGCCGCAGCAAGGAAGTGGCTCTTTATTACGTGCAAAATAATTATTCCTCCACCTGACAACGGGGACCCACCGGACGGACCACCGTATTTCGCCCCCTGACTGCTGGGACCCACCAGCTACATCTTCGCAGGCAAGGAAGTGCCTGACAGTCGGGACCCACCTGGTCGAAGCGTACGTCGCGTTGACATTCTGGTCACGAACGTGTACGTACATACTGGACGATGTAGAGGCGCGCACGTGTCGTAGTAGAGGCGCGCACGTGTCGTAGTAGACGTGCGCACGTAGCATGTACACGTACGTACAGCGGCCAGGGTGCAAGAAAGAAAATACGGCCACATATGTGTACATACGGGCGGGGTCTCGAACGCCTACTCGCGCATACGTACAGCGAGGGCTCGTGTACATGGCTGGGTCGGAACGGAGAAACAGCGTCGTCGTCGTGTTCATGGGTCGGAACGGAATGCGTGGTCGTGTTCATCGGGAGGGCTTGGACGGAAGAGGCGATGGAAACAAGGCCTAGCGTACCGCACAACGGAGGAAACGGACCTCCTACGGTCGAAACGGGGGTCCTGTTGATCGGGAGGGGTGTGGCGTACCGCAAAACGGAGGAAACGGACCTCCTATAGTCGAAACGGGGGTCCTGTTGATCGGGAGGGGTGTGGCGTACCGCAAAACGGAGGAAACGAACCTCCTACGGTCGAAACGGGAGTCTTGTTGATCGGGAGGGGTGTGGCGTACCGCAAAATGGAGGAAACGGACTTGTGTTGGAGCGCTACGGTCGAAAATGGGGTCCTGTTCATCGGGAGGGGTGTGGCGTACCGCAAAATGGGACTCCACGGGATACTGTTCATCTCCACCGTCGACCCCCTCCAGCCTCTACGAGCTACTGTTCATCCACCGTCGACCTCCTCCAGCCTCCACGGGCTCCTGTTCATCCAGCCTCCACCGCGCGCTACTCCACCGGCTACTGTTCAACCACCCCTTCACCTCTACTGTTCATCCAGCCCTCCACACCAAGGGGTCCTGTTCAACCACCCCTCCACGGGCACCCTCCACCGTCTACTGTTCATCCTGCCCTCCACACCACGGGGTCCTGTTCATCC
>NC_041382.1:127641326-127664408 GCF_002162155.2 Triticum dicoccoides
GTTAGCAGCAGTAGCCAATGAATCGCTCGATCAGGTTCAGTTAACAGCCATCGATCGATCGCTCGGGTTCAGTAACGCGTAGCCTGTAGTGCAATCGCTCGGGTTCAGTTAGAGCCCAACGCCTCGCTCGGGTTCAGTTAGAGCCAACGCCTCGCACATATGCGCGTACGTGTATGAGAGAAACGCGCATCGCTCGGCCCCCGACCTCCCACCGTAACCGGGAACTCCCCAAAATTTTCCTCCCCCTCGCTTCTACCATGGTTTTTTCCGTCATGGACGGCCCAAAGAATGTCATGCAGCTGCGTCTCGGCCCGCCCAGGACGAAAAGCCCATTTTCTGTCATGATTTTTTGTCATCGAAGTAGGAGCCCACCACATCTATGATGATACCGGGTTTTGTCACAATTATCGTCATAGAAGTGTCATATGTATGACAGAAAAAATTTCGTTCGGGCCAAAATGTCACGAATGTGTCTTTTTTTGTAGTGAATGAGCCGTCAAATCACAAAGGCCCTCGCCTCTCGTGAAACCGACCAAGCTAGACTGCCCCGCCCTCTAGCCTTTTAAAAAATGTATACTTTTGTACAGCAATAGTATCGATGAATTGCACCATGGAGCAAAACTTTAAATTAAAAAAAAGGTGGTACATATAGAGAGCGCTCGTCGCCAAATTATGCATATAGTACTATTAAAAAGGCTAGTCACAATAATGGTGTCCAGCACAACCCGCCCCTCAAATAAAACTAAGAGGGTGCTTGGATATGTTTTAGTCCCATGACTAAAAGTAGTGGGACTAAAACATGCTAGCCTCACCCATGTTTGGATCCAAATACTAAAAAGGCTAAAATCAAGTTAATGAGCATTTATTATCCTCCAAACCCTCCAATCTAGAACTCGCCTGTGTTAAAGAGAGGAGTTAAATGAGTAGAGAGAGGACTAATCCACATTTTAGTAGGGGTACCCCTGACTAAATTTTTTTAGTATCAAGACTAGTTTTAGCCCCTCTTTAGTCAGGGGTGCTTGGAACTTTAGCCTCTTAAAGAGACTATTTTTAGTCAGACTAAAATAAGTCCCTTGGATCCAAGCACCCACTAAGCATCCTGGAATTCTTTGACAAAACTAAGCACCCTGAATTCTTTGACAACTAAACTGCTGGCTATATGATGTTGGCCATATATATTGTACGTATATAATGTGAAGAAATGAGTGGTAGTACTATACCAACTAAAAGATCAAATGTAAGAAATACTAGTATGTACGTACTGAAGAGTTAAAGTAACGAGAAGAAACAAAACATAGTTCTGCTGGGGGCTCAGCACAACACACCCCTCAAATTAAATTAAGCACACCTGAAATTAAACTTTGCAAATATTCCGGTAGACACTGCATTAGAACCACCATGAGCAATGACACTGCCACCTTACTCGGAGTCCTCGTCCACGTCCTCGACTTCGTCCTTGTCCCTCTTCCTCTTGGCTGATACTTCTTTGCTTGAACCGCACACTTGGCTGTTGTTCTTCATCCAACCCTTGTAGATATTGAAGCAAAGGTAGCCATCCATTGCAGCGTAGTGGATGTGGTCTATATCTAGTACATTCCGCTGCCATGCATGACGATGAAACATGTATGGAAGTTTCTCCAGTTTACCGTACGAAGGATGAACCATGGCTCCTGCCAGGGTCAGCATTGAAGGCTGACGAGCGGACACCAGCCGATTCTTCTGGAGGTCGAAGGTGTTTCCTACAACGAGGCCTATCCGATGCAGGACTTCTTTGTTGTTACCAAAGTCTATAGTAACGAATTTGACTAGGTTGCTCTCGGGGAAGTCCTTAAAATCCTGGCACTCAACGTCGGCATGGCATATGTGGTAGACCAAGCATAAGTCATGCACACAAACCTGGATCACGGCGGGCTTCTTCCTCTCTTCGTCCTTTAGATCCTTCTCTCGTCCCAGGACTGTGGTGTACTCAACATCTAGCCCAGCGACCCACTCATCATCTGAGTCTTCGAACATGCATTTGAAGCGAGAAAGGCATCCTTTCATCGTCGCGGAAGAACAGGTATAGATGACGTCGAACTCATCACCGGTGATGGTTCTAACCTTGTACTCACCGTCGATCATGGAGATTTGGGACGCCATGGATTTGGGAGGAGGGTTAGGATTAGTGGAACTGTCGTAATGTGAATGGACGGGACGACTGGGAGCGAACCTCCATAGTATTGAAGGACGTGCGGGGACGAGTAGGAGCGAATTGCCAGCGTGCGAACGGCAGGGTAGTGGCTTTCCATTCTCCCATGATACGGGCTTCCGAGAGCCCTTGGATCTGAGATCAAATGGTTGCATGGCGTGATTCTAGACCTATGGGTGAATATCCTATCCTGGAGGGTTATTCTGCAAATTTTCAGCAACTTAGCATGCAACCGTTTGATCTTAGATCCAAGGGCTGCCAGCAGCCCATATCATGGTCGCGCCTACCACGACCATCGCGTCGCTCGCGCGGTCGCGCCCTTGGAGATTTAACACGATGTGTTAGGCTATCTGATGTTGGCATGTCATACATAGTCATCACTTAGTCACTCATACTACAACAAGGTTGGCTATAAGTGTATTTTTTTACTCCTCTCTATCTCTTTCTTAGTACTCAAGGAAGAAACGGTGCTAAGCGCGTGTATTTATTGCATTTGCCAAGGAGTGACCTCTTCCAATGAAATGGTCTTGCTAAGTTTGCTTCATTTAATTAGCTATAGACTCAAAATTGTCTTTTCACCTAGGTACACGCGCTTAGCACCGTTTCTTCCTTGGGTCACCAAACTAGTCTCTCTCTTCTTGATTAACTTGCCACATCAGACTTTATGCTTATGTGGCAAGCTTAAGCACCTGTAGGAGCAAGTAAAAGTAAGTACAATAGTGCGCTTTACATGGCATTTTTGCATATGTGGAGGAAAGAGAGGCAAGGAAAAAGTGGAGAAGTGGGCTCTCATGCAAGAGCCAGCCTCTACTACATGGTGGAGCATTGGGAGAGGGACATGTATGGAGGTGGTCAGGAATCTGGGAGACTCACGTCGGTCGTAGCGCCGCAGTTAAAATGATAATGGCAAGTCAAATCACGGGGCCCCACCTGTCCAGCAGTAACTCGCTATCAAATCACACCGCCCTACGTTTACAGCAGCCTACTCCCTCGTCTTCTCGCGTCTCTGTCAAACCGACTAGGCGGAACTGCCCCGCCGCCTACCGCGCAGGAAAAGCCCTGCCAACGACTTTTAAATAGTATACAATATACTAATTTTGTATCCATGGATTGCACCCGCGCCATGGAGCAAAGCGTCTAGAAAACGTAGGAGAGACGGTGGTCTTGCAATAGAGAAGAGGGAGAGGCGAGACGGTGGTTTTGGAATGGAGATGATGGAGAGGAGAGGAGGTTGTTTTGCAATGGAGAAGAGCGAGAGGAGCGTGCAGCAGCGATTTAGGATTGGACGAGAGGGCCGATGCGCTCTGACTGGATCAAAATCAAAATCAATTTGGTGACATGCATTCACATTTTGCTTGTCAAATACAGTACATGGTCAAACTTTGACCCAAAATACGCGAAACAACAAAAAATACTTCCAATACCAGCGCCGCTCTTCCGCTCTTCTCCTCTTAAACCACCGCCGCTCCTCTCCTGTTCCAATCTAAATGCAGCGCCGCTCCTCTCCTCTTCCATTTCAAAACCACCGCCCCTCCTCTCCTGTTCCAGTCCAAAACCAGCGTCGCTCCTCTCTCGTTCTAATCCAAAACCAGCGTTACTCCTCTCCTCTTCCATTCAAAAACCACCGCTGGCGAGTGAAGATGCTGTGGAGAAGTAGATCGATGGAGGAGTACAACCGATATGTGAGGATCACAGACGGTGACCCTGTGAAGCTAGCTAGGATGTTGGAGATACAGTCTTGGTTTGACAACAAGGACCAACTAGCGGCGACGGCGACATCCATGGCCAAATATCTGCAACAGAGCAAAAAGGCGGCGATACTCCCGAAGGGAGTCGCGCCAGAGTACATAGAGCTGCTCCTCTGGGCCATGGAGCAAACAGATTCACCGAATCCGATCGTGAGGGAGCGGTGGTGAGAGTATCGATCCCAGATGGAGCATCCACCAGAGATTGAAGGATCGAGCATCTACAGGGTGCCGTTTGTGAGGGTGTCCTGCCAAAGCGAGCCGGTGGAGTCTTCGTCGACCGAACCCAACTGCAAGAGGTGAAAAGCAGTTGGCCCGACGACGCTTCCCCACCATCGTCTCCCTCGCCGTTCACATCGTCTCACGGGGCGGCTGTCTGCCGCCGAGGAATAGGAGGGGGCTGCCCCCCCAGCCCAATAGTCGGGCAGGTTGTGAATTGTTAGGAGGATCTTAGGGTTGTCAGTATTTGCAGGTTGTGAATTTTGTTTTGTGTTGTGTATTTTGAGAGTACTTCCCGATATGAATGTCTTTTGAATTTCAGATTTGTAGTATTGAGCATATGAAGTATTTTATGAATTCTAGATATCTATTTTTAGCACTTAAAAAATGTAGTTTCATAGGAGTATAAAAGTGCACACAATGTGATTCTCAAAGAAGAAACTGCAAGTTTCAGTTTCAGATAAGAAACGGCAACTTTCAGAGGCAGAGCATTTATATTAACACGGCCTTTTCAAACAGGGTTAACATCATGTTGGAAGTTTTATTCATGGTCGAAAATGGAACTACCAGCCAGTTAACATCATGATGATCAACATTCATGCATAGCACATCTTCATATGATGCACAGTCAAAATGCCCACACAATGTCGAGTGTGCGAAACACAGAGAAAATGAGGGACGAAGTTTTGGCAAGTGTTGGACGTGGTTTTGGGCTGCCCCGTCTAGGCTTCATTTTTAACATTTGCAGCCCACGTCCTCGGATGGGAGGTCCATAGGCATGTTTGTATTTTCTTAGGGCCGTCATGTGTCGACCGGCCTATGGAACTCCCATTCGAGGTTTTATTTTTGGCAAGCCAATTTATGTTTTTTTGAAGAAAACACAGAGGTCTGTTCTATTTTTATATAAGAATAGGAACGCCAGGTCCAACTTATGTTTCCCTTCTAACTATATTGTATATGTTTAAATTATTTTATATGTTGACTATTTAGTTCACATAATTGGCAAATAGATGACTGCTCTCATGATCCCCTTCGCCCCCGCCACCACCTCCACCCTCGCCGCCGCCCCCGCCACTACCTCCACCCTCGCCGCCGCCATAGATCTCGCCGCCACCCCCCGCCTCCTGACTCCGGGCGCGCCTGCCCCCCTCAGCAAGTCCGCTCGCGCGCCCCATGGAGTCGCCGGCCATATCGACGGGGGAATGGCTGGAAGATAGGCAGATGTACAAGATGCATCTCCCACATGTCTACAAAGCCTTCCCGCGGATGCTCCAGCCGCTCGACTCCGTCGCGCCGGCGGTGCTGCGGGAGACTCGAGGGAGGAGATGGAGGGAGCGGGCGATGCGGATCCGCGACGACGCTCTCTCCTGGACCCAGTGCACGCGCGAATGGAGGGAAGCAGAGGAGGAAGCTGCGAGGGAGGAAGCCAAGGAGGGACCGAATCTGTTCTCTCACTTGTGCAGGTATGCTCGGATGTGCAAGGATCATGTGGATTGGGAGCTGCTGAATCTAGCCCCGCAGATCTACTTCGAAGGAGATTTCTCGAAGAAGCACAGGATGCCCCACCCCAGTGAGCCGCCGATTGCGTTCGTTCGATGGGCGAAAGGAGAAGTGAATTCAGGAGATCCATGTCGTGCTGCGAGATGGGAATGCTTGACTGGACTCCTGCCCACCAGCACGCCACCGGAGCCGGAGCAGGTGGATCCCCTACCTTACCTATCCCCCAAACCTGCAAAAGATTGAAATTAGGCTTGCAATCTGCTTCAATTGAGCTGTCTGGTGGTTATTTTTGCTTCCTAAGAGACAACATCTGGCTGGAGGATGAGAAGTAACCAGGAACTTCGATGAATTTCCCCTATCAGAATGGGGGGAGCGCCGATTGGGCAGTGGTACGGCCCACCTCCGCCCCAAATGGGGGCACAATCTGGGCAGGCTCCTGTAATTGCCCAAGATCAATCTGCTGGTGGTTCTGACTCTCAGATCAGTGGGAAATCTCAAGGCAAGAATCAGCAAAAGAAAAGACAGGGCATCCAGAAAACTGCTCATGCCCCTACTTCGGACCTTATGGCATACTCTGAGGTGATCTGCTACAACTGTGGGGAACCAGGGCATCATTTGGATAAATGTGTCAAGCCCAAGAGTTGTTTTATCTGCAAAATGGTTACCCATAAAGTTGAGAATTGCCCTGTCAGAAGGAAAACCCACAGTTCTGCTAGATATGTTGGAAGTGCTGCTCCAGGATTATGTCCACCATTGACAGAATTTTCTGTGACACGGAATTAGATAGTTTTTCCCCTTTCTAGTTGTAGAGCTCTCCCAGATGTGGTAGTGACCATACTCCTTTGCTCTGGGACTCTGGTCTTAACCAAACTCCAAAGAGCAATAGTTTTAAATTTGAAAAGTGGTGGTTGCTTAGAGAAGATTTTACTGAGCTAGTCAGGAAAATCTGGAATGAGCCTACTGAGAGCAGGTGGCCCCTAGAAAATTGGCAGATCAAAATCAGGAGATTTAGAAGACTACCAAAGGGTGGAACTCCAATGAGGAAGCTAATCTTAGAAGATACAAAAGGCTTCTCCTCCTTGAGTTTGATTCTCTAGATATTAAGGCAGAAACCACTGACCTCTCTGAGACTGAGACTAATAGATTAAACTTTTTCCATGGAGAGCTCAAGAAAATTTGGCTTCAAGAAGAAATCAAAGCCAAACAAAGGTCTAGAGATAGGAACATTAAGGAGGGTGATAGAAATACTGCTTACTGTTGGAAATATGCCCTAGAGGCAATAATAAAAGCATTATTATTATATTTCCTTGTTCATGATAATTGTCTTTATTCATGTTATAATTGTGTTATCCGGAAATTGTAATACATGTGTGAATAATAGACACCAACATGTCGCTAGTAAGCCTCTAGTTGACTAGCTCGTTGATCAACAAATAGTCATGGTTTCCTGACTATGGACATTGGATGTCATTGATAACGAGATCACATCATTAGGAGAATGATGTGATGGACAAGACCCAATCCTAAACATAGCATAAGATCGTATAGTTCGTTTGCTAGAGTTTTTCCAATGTCAAGTATCCTTTCCTTAGACCATGAGATCATGTAACTCCCGGATACCGTAGGAGTGCTTTGGGTGTACCAAACATCACAACATAACTGGGTGACTATAAAGGTATACTACGGGTATCTCCGAAAGTGTCTGTTGGGTTGACACGGATCAAGACTGGAATTTGTCACTCCGTATGACGGAGAGGTATCACTGGGCCCACTCGGTAATGCATCATCATAATGAGCTCAAAGTGACCAAGTGTCTGGTCGCGGGATCATGCATTACGGTATGAGTAAAGTGACTTGCCGGTAACGAGATTGAACGAGGTATTGGGATACGACGATCGAATCTCGGGCAAGTAACATACCGATTGACAAAGGGAATTGTATACGGGATTGATTGAATCCTCGACATCGTGGTTCATCCGATGAGATCATCGAGGAGCATGTGGGAGCCAACATGGGTATCTAGATCCTGCTATTGGTTATTGACCGGAGAGCGATCTCGGTCATGTCTACATGTCTCCCGAACCCGTAGGGTCTACACACTTAAGGTTCTGTGACGCTAGGGTTATAGGGATATGTATATGCAGTAACCCGAATGTTGTTCGGAGTCCCGGATGAGATCTCGGACGTCACGAGGAGTTCCGGAATGGTCCGGAGGTAAAGAATTATATATAGGAAGTGCTGTTTCGGCCATCGGGACAAGTTTCGGGGTCACCGGTATTGTACCGGGACCACCGGAAGGGTCTCGGGGGTCCACCGGGTGGGGCCACCTGCCCCGGGGGGCCACATGGGCTGTAGGGGTGTGCGCCTTGGCCTGTATGGGCCAAGGGCACCAGCCCCAAGAGGCCCATGCGCCTAGGGTTCAAGAAGGGAAGAGCCCCAAAGGGGGAAGGCACCTCCTAGGTGCCTTGGGGAGGAGGGATTCCTCCCTTGGCCGCCGCCCCCTAGGAGATTGGATCTCCTAGGGCCGGCGCCCCCCCTAGGAGATGGAGGACTTCTAACCCACGCCTTTGGTGCCTCCCTCTCCCTCTCCAACACCTCCTCCTCCTCCATAGAGCTTGGCGAAGCCCTGCCGGAGTACTGCAGCTCCACCACCACCATGCCGTCGTGCTGCTGCTGGAGCCATCTTCCTCAACCTCTCCTTCCCCTTGCTGGATCAAGAAGGAGGAGACGTTGCGCTGACCGTACGTGTGTTGAACGCGGAGGTGCCGTCCGTTCGGCGCTAGGATCTCCGGTGATTTGGATCACGCCAAGTAAGACTACCTCATCCCCGTTCCTTGAACGCTTCAGCGCGTGATCTACAAAGGTATGTAGATGCAATCCAATCACTCGTTGCTAGATGAACTCCTAGATGGATCTTGGTGAAATCGTACGAATTTTTTTTTGTTTTCTGCAATGTTCCCCAACAGTGGTATCAGAGCCAGGTTTATGCGTAGTTCTCTTGCACGAGTAGAACACAATTTGTTGTGGGCGTTGATGTTGTCAACTTTCTTGCCGCTACTAGTCTTATCTTGCTTCAGCAGTATTGTGGGATGAAGCGGCCCGGACCAACCTTACACGTACGCTTACGTGAGACCGGTTCCACCGACTAACATGCACAAGTTGCATAAGGTGGCTGGCGGGTGTCTGTCTCTCCCACTTTAGTTGGAGCGGATTCGATGAAAAGGGTCCTTATGAAGGGTAAATAGAAGTTGACAAATCACGTTGTGGCTTTCACGTAGGTAAGAAAACGTTCTTGCTAGAACCCTATTTCAGCCACGTAAAACTTGCAACAACAATTAGAGGACGTCTAACTTGTTTTTGCAGCAAGTGTTCTGTGATGTGATATGGCCAAAGTTGTGATGAATGATGAATGATATATATGTGATGTATGAGATGTTCATGCTATTGTAATAGGAATCACAACTTGCATGTCGATGAGTATGACAACCGGCAGGAGCCATAGGAGTTGTCTTTATTTTTTGTATGACCTGCGTGTCATTGAGAAACGCCATGTAAATTACTTTACTTTATTGCTAAACGCGTTAGCCGTAGTAGTAGAAGTAATAGTTGGCGAGAAACTTCATGGAGACACGATGATGGAGATCATGATGATGGAGATCATGGTGTCATGCCGGTGACAAGATGATCATGGAGCCCCAAGATGGGGATCAAAGGAGCTATGTGATATTGGCCATATCATGTCACTATTATTATTTGATTGCATGTGATGTTTATCATGTTTTTGCATCTTGTTTACTTAGAACGGCGGTAGTAAATAAGATGATCCCTCATAATAATTTCAAGAAAGTGTTCCCCCTAACTGTGCACCGTTGCGACAGTACGTTGTTTCGAAGCACCACGTGATGATCGGGTGTTAGATTCTAACGTTCACATACAACGGGTGTAAGACAGATTTACACATGCAAACACTTAGGTTGACTTGACGAGCCTAGCATGTACAGACATGGCCTCGGAACACAGAAGACTGAAAGGTCGAGCATGAGTCGTATAGAAGATACGATAGACATGAAGATGTTCACCGATGTTGACTAGTCCGTCTCACGTGATGATCGGACACGGCCTAGTTAACTCGGATCAAGTTATACTTAGATTACAGGAGGGATGTCTATCTAAGTGGGAGTTCATTGAATAATTTGATTTAGATGAACTTAATTATCATGAACTTAGTCTAAAATCTTTACAATATGTCTTGTAGATCAAATGGCCAACGTAGTCCTCAACTTCAACGCGTTCCTAGAGAAAACCAAGCTGAAAGACGATGGCAGCAACTATACGGACTGGGTCCGGAACCTGAGGATCATCCTCATAGCTGCCAAGAAAGGTTATGTCCTATAAGCACCACTAGGTGACGCACCCGTCCCACAGAACCAAGACGTTATGAACGCTTGGCAGACACGTGTTGATGATTACTCCCTCGTTTAGTGCGGCATGCTTTACAGCTTAGAACCGGGGCTCCAAAAACGTTTTGAGAGACACGAAGCATACGAGATGTTCGAAGAGCTGAAAATGGTTTTCCAAGCTCATGCCCGGGTCGAGAGATATGAAGTCTCCGACAAGTTCTTCAGCTGTAAGATGGAGGAAAATAGTTCTGTCAGTGAGCACATACTCACAATGTCTGGGTTACACAACCGCTTGACTCAGCTGGGAGTTAATCTCCCGGATGACGCGGTCATTGACAGAATCCTCCAGTCGCTTCCACCAAGCTACAAGAGCTTTGTGATGAACTTCAATATGCAGGGGATGGAAAAGACCATTCCTGAGGTATTTGCAATGCTGAAATCAGCAGAGGTAGAAGTCAAAAAGGAACATCAAGTTTGATGGTGAATAAAACCACTAAGTTCAAGAAGGGCAAGGGTAAGAAAGCCTTCAAGAAGGACGGCAAGGGAGTTGCCGCGCCCGGCAAGCAAGCTGTCGGGAAGAAGCCAAAGAATGGACCCAAGCCCGAGACTGAGTGCTTTTATTGCAAGGGAAGTGGTCACTGGAAGCGGAACTGCCCCAAATACTTAGCGGACAAGAAGGCCGGCAAAACAAAAGGTATATGTGATATACATGTAATTGATGTGTACCTTACCAGTATTCGTAGTAGCTCCTGGGTATTTGATACCGGTGCGGTTGCTCACATTTGTAACTCAAAGCAGGAGCTGCGGAATAAGCGGAGACTGGCAAAGGACGAGGTGACGATGCGCGTCGGGAATGGTTCCAAGGTCAATGTGATCGCCGTCGGCACGCTACCTCTACATTTGCCTTCGGGATTAGTTTTGAACCTTAATAATTGTTATTTAGTGCCAGCTTTGAGCATGAACATTGTATCAGGATCTCGTTTAATTCGAGATGGCTACTCATTTAAATCCGAGAATAATGGTTGTTCTATTTATATGAGAGATATGTTTTATGGTCATGCTCCGATGGTGAATGGTTTATTCTTAATGAATCTCGAGCGTAATGCTACACATGTTCATAGTGTGAGTACCAAAAGATGTAAGATTGATAATGATAGTCCCACATACTTGTGGCACTGCCGCCTTGGTCACATAGGTGTCAAACGCATGAAGAAGCTCCATGCTGATGGACTTTTGGAGTCTCTTGATTACGAATCATTTGACACGTGCGAACCATGCCTCATGGGTAAAATGACCAAGACTCCGTTCTCAGGAACAATGGAGCAAGCAAACAACTTATTGGAAATCATACATACTGATGTGTGCGTTCCAATGAGTGTTGAGGCTCGCGGTGGCTATCGTTATGTTCTCACCCTCACTGATGACTTGAGTAGATATGGGTATGTCTACTTAATGAAACACAAGTCTGAGACCTTTGAAAAGTTCATGGAATTTTAGAGTGAGGTTGAGAATCAACGTGACAGGAAAATCAAGTTCCTGCGATCAGATCGTGGAGGAGAATACTTGAGTCACGAGTTTGGCACACACTTAAGAAAATGTGGAATAGTTTCACAACTCACGCCGCCTGGAACACCTCAGCGTAATGGTGTGTCCGAACGTCATAATCGCACTCTGTTAGATATGGTGCGATCTATGATGTCTCTTGCCGATTTACCGCTATCTTTTTGGGGCTATGCTTTAGAGACTGCCACATTCACTTTAAATAGGGCTCCGTCGAAATCCGTTGAGACGACATCGTATGAATTATGGTTTGGGAAGAAACCTAAGATGTTGTTTCTAAAAGTTTGGGGATGCGATGCTTATGTCAAGAAACTTCAACCTGAAAAGCTCGAACCCAAGTCGGAAAAATGCGTCTTCATAGGATACCCTAAAGAATCTATTGGGTATACCTTCTACCTCAGGTCCAAAGGTAAGATCTTTGTTGCCAAGAATGGATCCTTTCTAGAGAAAGAGTTTCTCTCGAGAGAAGTAAGTGGGAGGAAAGTAGAACTTGATGAAGTATTACCTCTTGAACCGGAAAATGGCGCAGCTCAAGAAAATGTTCCTGAGGTGCCTGCACCGACTAGAGAGGAAGTTAATGATGATGATCAAGATACTTCTGATCAAGCTCCTACTGAAATTCGAAGGTCCACAAGGACACGTTCCACACCAGATTGGTACGGCAACCCTGTCTTGGAAATCATGTTGTTAGACAACGGTGAACCTTCGAACTATGAAGAAGTGATGGCAGGCCCAGATTCCGACAAATGGCTGGAAGGCATGAAATCCGAGATAGGATCCATGTATGAAAACGAAGTATGGACTTTGACCGACTTGCCCGTAGAGAGGCGAGCCATAGAAAATAAATGGATCTTTAAGAAGAAGACAGACGCGGATGGTAATGTGACCATCTATAAAGCTCGGCTTGTCGCTAAGGGTTATCGACAAGTTCAAGGGGTTGACTACGATGAGACTTTCTCACCGGTAGCAAAGCTGAAGTCCGTCTGAATCATGTTAGCAATTGCCGCATTCTATGATTATGAGATATGGCAAATGGACGTCAAGAATTCCTTAATGGTTTCCTTAAGGAAGAATTGTATATGATGCAGCCGGAAGGTTTTGTCGATCCTAAGAATGCTGACAAGGTGTGCAAGCTCCATCGCTCGATTTATGGGCTGGTGCAAGCATCTCGGAGTTGGAACATTCGCTTTGATGAGATGATCAAAGCGTTTGGGTTTACGCAGACTTATGGAGAAGCCTGCGTTTACAAGAAAGTGAGTGGGAGCTCTGTAGCATTTCTCATATTATATGTAGATGACATACTTTTGATGGGAAATGATATAGAACTTTTGGACAGCATTAAGGCCTACTTGAATAAGAGTTTTTCAATGAAGGACCTTGGAGAAGCTGCTTATATATTAGGCATCAAGATCCATAGAGATAGATCAAGACGCCTCATAGGTCTTTCACAAAGCACATACCTTGATAAGATATTGAAGAAGTTCAATATGGATCAGTCTAAGAAGGGGTTCTTGCCTGTGTTGCAAGGTGTGAAATTGAGCTCAGCTCAATGTCCGACCACGGCAGAAGATATAGAAGAGATGAGTGTCATCCCCTATGCCTCAGCCATAGGTTCTACTATGTATGCCATGCTGTGTACCAGACCTGATGTAAACCTTGCCGTAGGTTTGGTAGGTAGGTACCAAAGTAATCCCGGCAAGGAACACTGGACAGCGGTCAAGAATATCCTGAAGTACCTGAAAAGGACTAAGGAAATGTTTCTCGTTTATGGAGGTGACGAAGAGCTCGTCGTAAAAGGTTACGTCGACGCTAGCTTCGACACAGATCTGGATGACTCAAAGTCACAAACCGGATACGTGTATATTTTGAATGGTGGGGTAGTAAGCTGGTGCAGTTGCAAGCAGAGCGTCGTGGCGGGATCTACATGTGAAGCAGAGTACATGGTAGCCTCGGAGGCAGCACATGAAGCAATTTGGGTGAAGGAGTTCATCACCGACCTAGGAGTCATACCCAATGCGTCGGGGCCGATCAAGCTCTTCTGTGACAACACTTGGGCTATTGCACTTGCCAAGGAGCCCAGGTTTCACAAGAAGACAAGGCACATCAAGCGTCGTTTCAACTCCATTCGTGAAAATGTTCAAGATGGAGACATAGATATTTGTAAAGTACATACGGACCTGAATGTGGCAGATCCATTGACTAAACCTTTCCCTAGAGCAAAACATGATCAACACCAGAATTCCATGGGTGTTCGATTCATCACAATGTAACTAGATTATTGACTCTAGTGCAAGTGGGAGACTATTGGAAATATGCCCTAGAGGCAATAATAAAAGCATTATTATTATATTTCCTTGTTCATGATAATTGTCTTTATTCATGCTATAATTGTGTTATCCGGAAATCATAATACATGTGTGAATAATAGACACCAACATGTCCCTTGTAAGCCTCTAGTTGACTAGCTCATTGATCAACAGATAGTCATGGTTTCCTGACTATGGACATTGGATGTCATTGATAACGAGATCACATCATTAGGAGAATGATGTGATGGATAAGACCCAATCCTAAACATAGCATAAGATCGTATAGTTCGTTTGCTAGAGTTTTTCCAATGTCAAGTATCTTTTCCTTAGACCATGAGATCGTGTAACTCCCGGATACCGTAGGAGTGCTTTGGGTGTACCAAACATCACAACGTAACTAGGTGACTATAAAGGTATACTACGGGTATCTCCGAAAGTGTCTGTTGGATTGACACGGATCAAAACTTGGATTTATCACTCCGTATGACGGAGAGGTATCACTGGGCCCACTCGGTAATGCATCATCATAATGAGCTCAAAGTGACCAAGTGTCTGGTCGCGGGATCATGCATTACGGTACGAGTAAAGTGACTTGCCGGTAACGAGATTGAACGAGGTATTGGGATACCGATGATCGAATCTCGGGCAAGTAACATACCGATTGACAAAGGGAATTGTATACGGGATTGATTGAATCCTCGACATCGTGGTTCATCCGATGAGATCATCGAGGAGCATGTGGGAGACAACATGGGTATCCAGATCCTGCTGTTGGTTATTGACCGGAGAGCAATCTCTGTCATGTCTACATGTCTCCCGAACCCGTAGGGTCTACACACTTAAGGTTCGGTGACGCTAGGGTTATAGGGATATGTATATGCAGTAACCCGAATGTTGTTTGGAGTCTCGGATGAGATCCCGGATGTCACGAGGAGTTCCAGAATGGCCCGGAGGTAGAGAATTATATATAGGAAGTGCTATTTCGGCCATCGGGACAAGTTTCGGGGTCACCGGTATTGTACCGGGACCACCGGAAGGGTCCCGGGGGTCCACCGGGTGGGGCCACCTGCCCCAGGGGGCCACATGGGCTGTAGGGGTGTGCGCCTTGGCCTGTATGGGCCAAGGGCACCAGCCCCAAGAGGCCCATGCACCTAGGGTTCAAGAAGGGAAGAGTCCCAAAGGGGGAAGGCACCTCCTAGGTGCCTTGGGGAGGAGGGATTCCTCCCTTGGCCGCCGCCCCCCCTAGGAGATTGGATCTCCTAGGGCCTGCGCCCCCCCTAGGCCCCCCTATATATAGTGGGGAGATGGAGGACTTCTAACCCACGCCTTTGGTGCCTCCCTCTCCCTCTCCAACACCTCCTCCTCCTCCATAGAGCTTGGCGAAGCCTTGCTGGAGTACTGCAGCTCCACCACCACCACGTCGTCGTGCTGCTGCTGGAGCCATCTTCCTCAACCTCTCCTTCCCCTTGCTGGGTCAAGGAGGAGACTTTGCGCTGACCATACGTGTGTTGAACGCGGAGGTGCCGTCCGTTCGGCGCTAGGATCTCCGGTGATTTGAATCACGTCAACTACGACTACCTCATCCCCGTTCCTTGAACGCCTCCGCGCGTGATCTACAAAGGTATGTAGATGCAATCCAATCACTCGTTGCTAGATGAACTCCTAGATGGATCTTGGTGAAACCGTAGGATATTTTTTTTGTTTTCTGCAACGTTCCCCAACACTTACTTCCATGCAGTAGCTAACCATAGGAGGAGGAAAACCCTCATTCACTCCCTTGATGGCCCTAATGGCCCTATTGCTGAGGTAGATGAGATGCTGAAAGTGGCTAGTGACTTCTACAAAGACATGCTTAATAAAGAAAACCCTTCTGGGTTCTCTTTACAAAACAATTTTTTCCCTGCTTCTGAAAAAGTCTCTCCTGCTGAAAATGAACTGCTAGAAGCCCCTTTTTCAGAGACAGAGGTGAAGGAAGCCATTTTTAGCTCTTATCCTGATGGGATCCCCTTCTTGTTTTACCAACATTTTTGGGACTTGGTGAAAAAAGATCTCTTAGGTCTTTTCCAAGCCTTTCATAGAGGAGAGTTGGATCCAACAACTTACTCATGGGGGGTCTGTTGGGGTCAAATTAAATAACTGTGAAAGTGATTTTTTCCTTGCTGGTAAAGGCCTTAGGCAAGGTGACCCCATCTTCCTGCTTTTGTTTAATTTAGTAGTGGACGTTCTTACTAAAATGCTGAGCAAAGCTGCTGATCATAGTCTGATTGCAGGGCTCTGTCCTGAGGTCTGCCCTGGTGGCATCATCTGCCTTCAATATGCAGATGATACCATCCTTTTCTTAGACAATGACTCAACACATGCTAGCAATCTAAAAACTGTTCTAACCTGGTTTGAACAAGTCTCAGGCATGAGAATCAACTACTCTAAAAGTGAACTCATCCCTATCAACATGGATGATCAGGAGTTAGCTGACTTCCTCTCTATTCTAGTCTGTAATAAAGGTAACTTCCCCATTAAGTACCTAGGTATCCCTCTCCACTATGATAAACTGAGGAGAGAGGATATCCAACCCCTTCTGGATAAAATCATTAAAAGGATTGCTGGGTGGAGGGGCAAACTTCTCTCTTACAGAGGTCGATTGATCCTCATACAAGGTTGTTTGGCTAGCATTCCAGTGTATCTCCTCTCCTTCTTCAAGTTCCCTAAATGGGCAGTGAACCTCATCAATTCTCAGATGTCTCATTGCTTGTGGAATGATTTTGAGGGAAATAGGAAGCTACACCTTGCTAATTGGGCCCTAGTCTCTATGAAAAAAGATTCTGGAGGCCTAGGCATACCTAACCTCCAAGAAATTAACATCAGTCTTCTAGGGTCTTGGATTAAAAGATTCTATGAGGAAGACCTGAAACCCTGGAAGCTTCTTATTGTCCATAAATACCTAGGAAATAAACCTAATATTTTTGTCCCTTCCTCCAACCCTAAGACCTCTTGATTCTGGAAAGGATTAAAATCTATTATGCATGCTCTGAAATTTGGCTACAGGTGGAACATAGGGGATGGGAGCAGAACCAGGTTCTGGGAAGATACTTGGTTTGGCACATCCCCCCTAGCAGTCCAATTTTGGCCTATTTACTCTGTCTGCAATGAGATTAACAAAAGTGTCAATGAAGTTTGGGACGGTCAATGCCTAAAACTCTCTTTTAGAAGGAACTTTAGTGATAGTCTCATGGAACAATGGTTCCAGTTGGAGGAAATTGCCAAAAGCATTACCTTTACTGCCGAGCCGAATGCCCTGATTTGGCAGCTGGACAATAAGGGGAAGTATTCCTCCAGCTCCCTCTATCATGTTATCAACTTTAGAGGGGTTCAACCCGAGTTTATCCCTGCTGTCTGGAAATTGAGAGTTCCCCCTAAAATTCATGTATTTCTCTGGCTTCTCTCCAAAAACAAATTGATGACTAGGGATAACCTTAGGATGAGACACATCATCAAACCCCTTGATTGTGTTTACTGCTTGGAACAAGAGTCTCGTTCTCACCTATTTTTTGAATGTATAGTTTCTAAACATCTCTGGGCCCACATTAAGGAATATTTCTCTAGTCAGATTGGCTCATCCTTCGAATCTGTCGCCAGATTCTGGATTGCTACCCAAAAGTGCTCAGTTTTAAACACTGTTAGCTCAGCTATCCTTTGGTGCCTCTGGAAATATAGAAATGCTATGATTTTCAGTAACACCTCCTAGATTTCCATTCCGCAGGTCTTGAGGTTGATCAGGAACATGGTGAGGAACTGGGCCATTCTCTCCTCCAGATCGGACAAGGACAAGTTGATGAGCTTCGTGGAAACCCTAACAAGATCCCTCCAAAAACCGTTGGCGATCACTTGTGGCTGAACAAGGCTCGACCTGCTCTGGGGCTGGACCCGTGGGCTCGTCTCAAGATCTCTAATGAAGATGATGGGCACCTGGTGCCGAAAAGAGGGACATCCACCATGCTACGCCTTCCAGCCCGGTGTCTCCGCTTGCTTACTGGTCGCCGCAGGCTGACACGGCCCCTCGGCTGAAGAGCATGAAGGCTTCCTTGGACCCTCCTTGTGTCATTTGAGTGCTCTATCCGCTCTGCCTTCAGCACCGCTCGGGTGATTTGTTTTATTTAGAGAACTTGTTCATCCACCCCCCTAGTTTGTAGCTTTTTTACCTTTGCTTTCGAACTGCTCTTTGAGCTGCTGTATCAGAATATGTTGTGGTTTCGTTCTCAGCAATGGAACCGGGGAGATGCTCCCTGTTTTTCTAAAAAAAAAATTATTATATAAAGCTTGGTAAGACTGTAAATTTAAGGACAAATGTAATAATATCACTTATTATTTAAATATATTTATAACAAAATGATCAGCCCCTTTTTATTTTTTGATAACATTGCTGGCCCAACCCAACATTATAATTAGAATCAGTCCAGCAAAACCGTGTATTTCGAGAAAGTGCAAATGGGCTGTAATTTTTTCGGAAATAAAATAAACGGGCCGCATGGACGCTACATTATTTGTTCACCTAGCCCAGCTAATGGCTGTAATTCAAAAAAAAGATCAAATTGACTGTAAATTCTACCGCGCAAAAAAAGACTGTAAATTCTGAAAAAATGGGTTGAATACGTGCCACATTTTTGGAGGCTGAAATGTGGGCCAATAGGTCGAAGCCAATGCAAGTCATTGTCAATTTAGTCAACAAATGATTCTGACATGTTAGCCGTTGGATTTACATCCAACGACCGGCATCCATCTTCAATCTCTCGTCTTCTTCCTCCAGCGCCGCCGGGACCACCTCCCGCCTCCTGCTGCTAGAAGCTCTGCTTAGCACGCTTCGCTATGAAGCGCTACTCCACCGTTGGCCAGGCCATCCCTCCACCCCTCCACACCTCCTGTTCTTCTCCACCGACTGCGAACCACACCGCACTAGAACCAGTTAACCCTCGTACACCTCTCTGTCTGCGACTCTACTCCTGCGTCTTCCCATCTCCGGCTCGTTGCTGTCCGGGGCCTCGCCGTCGTCCACCACCTTGGATGCGCTCGGCACGGCATGGTCAACGTGGTCAATGAACGACACCATCGGAAGTAGACTGTGCGTGGAGAGGCTGACAGCTGGGTCCACAGCCGCACACAAGGAAATGCCTCCTTATTACACGCAAAATAATGATTCCTCCACCTGACATCTGGGACCCACCGGAAGGGCCTCTGTATTTCGCGGAATAAAGTGCCCCCTGCTGACATGTCGGACCCACCAGCTATCTTCGCATGCAAGGAAGTGCCTCCTTATTACGCACAAAAAAAATGAATATTCCCCCTGCCAGCTGGAACCCAGCATAGTGGGAGGCTGACTTATGGGCCTACCAAGTTGACGGGGACGGAGGGCTTTGTCAACTTAGTCAATATGAACGATTCTAGCTCCTGTTACCATAGTGCTTCTTCAACCTCTGGTCTTCTTGCTCCAGCCGCCCAAACCAGCGCCCGTCGTGCCGCGTGCTCCTGCCTCCCGTGGCCGGCTGTGATGCCACGGAGGCCTCACCGCCCCCTACTACTCCCACCGCTGGTCAGGCCATCCCTCTACTCACCCACACCCCCTGTTATTCTGCGGAGAAAGCAGCCTCACACCGCAGCCGAACCAGTGAACCCTCGTACTCCTCTTCACATGGGCATCCACTGCTGCGTCTTCCCCGGCTCCGAGTCGTCCCCTTCCTAGTCCTCGCCATCGTCCACCGCCCTGGTGCTCTCGGCGCGGCGTGGTCAACGTGGTCAACGACCGACTTTCATCGGAAGAGTACTGTACGTGGAGAGCCTGATAGCTAGGTCCACGGCAGCCGCAAGGAAGTGCCTCCTTATTACGCGGAAAATAATTATTCCTCCACCTGACAGCGGGGACCCACCGGACGGGCCACCAGTATTTTGCAAAAAAAATCGTTCCCCCCTGACTGCTGGGACCCACCGAACGAGCCACCGTATTTCGCGAAAAAAACGTTCCCCCCCCGCTGTCAGCTCGGACCCACTGGAAGTGCCTCCTTATTACGCACAAAAAAATGAATACTCCCCCGGCTAGCTGGGACCCACCTTGCTGGGAGACTGACTTGTGGGCCTACTAAGTTGACGGGGACGAAGGGCTTTGTCAACTTAGTCAATATGAACGTTTCTAGCTCCAGTGACCATACGATGTCCATCCAACGGCCGTAGTGCTTCTTCAACCTCTGGTCTTCTTGCTCCAACCGCCCAAAGCAGCACCGGTCGTGCCGCATGCTCCTGCCTCCCGTGGCCGGCTGTGCTGCCGCAGAGGCCTCACTGCCCCCTACTATTCCCACCGCTGGCCAGGCCCTGCGGCGACGGCAGCCTCACACCGCAGCCGAACCAGTGAACCCTCGTAGTCCTCTCCGCGCGGGCTTCCACTACCGCGTCATCCCCTTCCTAGGCCTCGTCGTCCACCACCGTGGTGCTCTCCCCGCGGCATGGTCAACGTGGTCAAGGAACGACTTCCATCGGAAGAGTACTGTACGTGGAGAGGCTGACAGCTGGGTCCACGGCCACAGCCCAATTTTTTTGTGATTTGCCAAGTAAGTCGCTTTGTCAGGCCTATTGGGCTGCAAATCTTTCAAGACAAGGAGAGCTTTCATTCGGCTGGCCGAGAAAATGGCCCATCAGTAATGAGCAATGGGTTGTACATTTTTAAAACACATCAAACCGGCAATTAGTTTCAAATATCTTTTTTTTTCATTTCAAGATTTTAAATTACATTAATTTTTATGCGTGGAGAATTTGTTGGATTTTATATTGATATACATTTATTTTTAAAATCAATTTGAATGTGAATCGAAATTTCGGGATTAAAAACAGTTCGAACTGCACCGAAATATGCAAAATTTCCTATAATTTTTTAACCGTTGCCACAATATGGGTTGTAATGCTAACAAAAAGAATATGGGCTCCAAAAAACCTTAAGAATTAGCAAATGGGCTGTAAATTATTAGAAATAATGGCAGATGGGTTGTATACTGTTTTCCACAGATTTGAGGCTTTCCTTAAAAAAAAGGTTGATGCACAAGCACTGACTGTTGGATGTCCATCCAACGGCCGTCGTGCTTCTTCAATCTCTGCTCTTCCTGCTCCAGCCGCTCAAACAACCGCCGGCGGGACTACCTGCTCCCTGATGACCCACAAGTATAGGGGATCTATCGTAGTTCTTTCGATAAGTAAGAGTGTCGAACCCAACGAGGAGCAGAAGGAAATGATATGCGGTTTTCAGCAAGGTATTCTCTTCAAGTACTGAAATAAGTGGTAACAGATATTTTGTGATAGGATAAATTGTAACGAGCAACAAGTAACAAGAGTAAATAAAGTGCAGCAAGGTGGCCCAATCCTTTTTTATCAAAGGACAAGCCGGAACAAACACTTATAATAGGAAAAGCGCTCCCGAGGACACATGGGAATATTGTCAAGCTAGTTTTCATCATGTTCATATGATTCGCGTTCGATACTTTGATAATTTGATATGTGGGTGGACCGGTGCTTGGGTGATGTTCTTACTTGAACAAACATCCCACTTATGATTAACCTCTATTGCAAGCGTCCGCAACTACAACAAAAGTATTAAGGTAAACCTAACCATAGCATGAAACATATGGATCCAAATCAGCCCCTTACGAAGCAACACATAAACTAGGGTTTAAGCTTCTGTCACTCTAGCGACCCATCATCTACTTATTACTTCCCAATGCCTTCCTCTAGGCCCAAATAATGGTGAAGTGTTATGTAGTCGACGTTCACATAACACCACTAGAGGCTAGACAACATACATCTTATCAAAATATCAAACGAATACCAAATTCACATGACTACTAATAGCAAGACTTCTCCCTTGTCCTCGGGAACAAACGTAATTACTCACAAAGCATATTCATGTTCATAATCAGAGGGGTAATAATATGCATATAGAATCTGAACATATGATCTTCCACCAAATAAACCAACTAGCATCAACTACAAGGAGTAATCAACACTACTAGCAACCTACTAGCACCAATCCTGGACTTTGAGACAAGAATTGGATACAAGAGATTAACTAGGGTTTAGAGATGAGATGGTGCTGGTGAAGATGTTGATGGAGATTGCCCTCTCCCGATGAGAGGAGCGTTGGTGATGACGATGGTGATGATTTCCCCCTCCCGGAGGGAAGTATCACCGGCAGAACAGCTCTGCCAGAGCTCTAGATTGGATCCGCCAAGGTTCCGCCTCGTGGCGGCGGAGTCTCGTCCCGAAAAGTTCCTTCTTATTTTTTTCTCATCAAAAGACTTCATATATGAGAAGATGGACGTCAGAGAGCCACCAGGGGGCCCACGAGGTAGGGGGCGCGCCCTAGGGGGGGCGTGCCCCCCACCCTCGTGAGCAGGGTGTGGGCCCCCTGGCCTTCATCTTTGGCAAGGATTTTTCTTTATTTATTTTAAGATGTTTCATGGAGTTTCGGGACTTTTGGAGTTGCGCAGAATAGGTCTCTAATATTTGCTCCTTTTCCATCCCAGAATTCCAGCTGCCGGCATTCTCCCTCCTTATGTAAACCTTGTAAAATAAGAGAGAATAGCCATAAGTATTGTGACATAAAGTGAAATAACAGTCCATAATGCGATAAATATCGATATAAAAGCATGATGCAAAATGGATGTATCAACTCCCCCAAGCTTAGACATCGCTTGTCCTCAAGCGAAAAGCCGATAACAATAAATGTGTCCTCATGTTTAGAGGTAGAGGCGTCGATAAAAATAAAATACGGACATGAAGGCATCATGATTATTCTCATAACAGCAACATATATAGATTTTGTCATATGATTACTTATGTTCAAGTGATGATCTATTCACAATGCAAAAGTATAAATCATAAACCTTATTGGGCTCTGACAAACTATAATCTCAGTCATTGAAGCAATTGCAATTTATCATAACATCGGAAAGAGTCTATGTCAGAGCTAAAAAGCAAGTCCACATACTCAACTATCATTTAGTCCTCCATAATTGCTAACACTCACGCGATACTTGTGGTTACGGAGTTTTAATCAGACACAGAGAAAGATAGGGGCTTATAGCTTTGCCCCACAACCTTTTACCTCAAGGGTAATGTCAACAATAATGGTT
>NC_041382.1:127664655-127674357 GCF_002162155.2 Triticum dicoccoides
CATGTTCTTTCCAACATGCTGAGCTTGCCAAAGGATAAAATGAAAAAGAAAAGGTGAAGATCACCATGACTCTTGCATAAGGTAGAAGATAATAATAAAGGATAGGCCCTTCGCAGAGGGAAGCAAAGGTTGCCATGCGCTTTTATGGTTGGATGCATAAAATCTCAATGCAAAAGAACGTCAGTTTATATTGCCCCTTGTGATATGAACCTTTATTATGCAGTCCGTCACTTTTATTACTTCCACATCACAAGATCGTATAAAGCTTATTTCTCCCACACCAATCAATCATACATATTTAGAGCAACTTTTTATTGTTTTGCACCGATGACAACTTACTCGAAGGATCTTACTCAATCCATAGGTAGATATGGTGGACTCTCATGGCAAAACTGGTTTAAGGGTATTTGGAAGCACAAGTAGTATTTCTACTTGGTGCTGAGAATTTGGCTAGCATGAGGGGGAAAGGCAAGCTCAACAAGTTAGAGGATCCATGACAACATACTTTATCTCAGATATAAGAAAGACATAACTCATTACGTTGTCTTCCTTGTCCAACATCAACTCTTTAGCATGTCATGTTTTAATGAGTGCTCCCAATCATAAAAGATGTCAATGATAATATATCTATATGTGAAAACCTCTCTTTCCTTATTACTTCCTATTAATTGCAACAATGATCAAAGCTATGTTTGCCAACTCCCAACAACTTTTAATCATCATACTCTCTCTATGTGAAGTCATTACTCTCAATAAGATCAATATGAACTCTTTGTTTATTTTTATTCTTTTTCTCTTTTCTTTTATTCACCCAAGATCATGGCAAAATAATCAAGCCCTTGACTCAACACTAATCTTTATTATATATAGCTCACGGACTTGATTACAAAGGGAGATCATAAAGCAAAACTCAAAACTAGATCATGCTATAAACTTTATTCTACTAGATCAAGATACTACTAATAGGATCGAATTAAGAAAAACGGTAAAGATAGGAGTTGTGATGGTGATATGTTACCGGGGCACCTCCCCCAAGATTGGCAGTTGCCAAGGGGAGTGCCCATAGCCATGTGATTATGTCTCCTTCTTTGTTGTCGGTGTAATATTCTTGGCGATGATTCCCCTTAGGATGCGGTTCTCCTCCTTGAGCTTATTGACTTGCTGTTTGAGGTCCATTATTTCCTTACGAAGCTTTCCTGTGACAGCTAAAGCTCCTTGCACCCAAGGGTGTTGCATAGCTGCGGGAGAACAAGTGACACTCCTCTTCATATTTTCATAAGAAAGAAATCTAACATTAGAAGGGATAACCGAGTTTGGAATAGCTGAGCTCTGTGGTTCCCCCATCGTGAACCCAGCTTGGAGGCGAGAGGTGACTTCTTGATCCTCCATGGCATCTACTCTCATCAAGTCAGCCTCCATCTCTTCCTCTGTTGCTAGCCCAAAGTGGTCAGCGTCGCTGTTTGCCCTTGGTTCCGGTGCCGGATTAGATACCCGACTCTCCCCGATTGACTCTTGAGAAGACATCTTGCTCTAATATGCAGCAGCAACAGCTCGAAAACAAAAACAGAGGATAATTGCGTGATACGCGAGTTAAAACCTTCGGGAGAATATATAATGAATTTTTACCGAGCAAAATACGTAACGTGCAAGAAAACGGAGTCCGGAAGGCACACAAGGTAGGGGGGCGCGCCCAGGGGGTAGGGCGCGCCCACCACCCTCGTGGGGCCCTCGCGTCCTTCCCGGACTGCTACTTATTTTTCTATTTTTCTAAATATTCCAAAACAGAGAAATATTGCCTTGAAAATTGTTTTGAAGTCGGTTTACTTACCGTACCACATACCTATTCCTTTTCGGAGTCTGAAATGTTCCGGAAAGTGTCCCTTATGTATTCCTCCGGGGTTACAGTTTCAATAATATTGGTTTCAACATTTATGGGATTACCTGAGATATAATGTTTAATTCTTTGATTGTTTACCACCTTCGGATTTATGCCTTCAAAGTTGTTGATCTTTATGGCACCGGAATGATAGACCTCTTCGATAACATAGGGGCCTTCCCATTTAGAGAGAAGTTTTCCTGCAAAAAATCTTAAACGAGAGTTGTATAACAATACATAATCACCTACATTAAACTCACGCTTTTGTATCCTTTTGTCATGCCATCTTTTAACTTTTTCTTTAAACAACTTGGCATTTTCATAAGCTTGGGTTCTCCATTCATCAAGTGAGCTAATATCAAATAACCTCTTCTCGCGGGCAAGTTTAAAATGATAGTTAAGCTCTTTAATAGCCCAATATGCCTTATGTTCTAGTTCGAGAGGTAAGTGACATGCTTTTCCATAGACCATTTTATACGGAGACATACCCATAGGATTTTTGTATGCGGTTCTATAAGCCCATAATGCATCGTCAAGTTTCTTGGACCAATTCTTTCTAGACCTATTAACAGTCTTTTGCAAAATTAATTTGAGCTCTCTATTGCTCAACTTTACTTGACCACTAGACTATGGGTGATAAGGAGATGCAATTCTATGATTAACATCATATTTAGCAAGAATTTTACGGAAAGCACCATGAATAAAGTGTGAACCACCATCAGTCATTAAATATCTAGGGACTCCAAACCTCGGGAAAATAACTTCCTTAAGCATTTTAATAGAAGTGTTATGATCAGCACTACTAGTTGGAATAGCTTCTACCCACTTAGTAACATAATCAACAGCAACTAAAATATGTGTGTATCCATTAGAGGCAGGAAAAGGTCCCATATAATCAAAGCCCCAAACATCAAATGGTTCAATAACAAGAGAATAATTCATAGGCATTTCTTGACGTCTACTAATATTACCAATTCTTTGACATTCATCACAAGACAAGACAAACTTACGGGCATCCTTGAAGAGAGTAGGCCAATAAAAACCAGATTGCAATACCTTATGTGCAGTTCTATCTCCAGCGTGGTGTTCTCCATAAGACTCGGAGTGACACTTGTGTAGGATCTGTTCCTGTTCATGCTCACGTACACAATGTCTAATAACACCATCTACTCCTTCTTTATAAAGATGTGGGTCATCCCAAAAGTAATGTCTTAAATCATAGAAAAACTTTTTCTTTTGCTGGTATGTGAAGCTAGGTGGTATAAACTTAGTAACAATATAATTAGCATAATCAGCATACCATGGAGTACTACGAGAAGTACTTATAACATTTAATTGTTCATCAGGAAAGCTATCATTAATAGGTAGTGGGTCATCAAGAATATTTTCTAACCTAGACAAGTTGTCTGCAACGGGGTTCTCAGCTCCCTTTCTATCAACAATATGCAAATAAAATTCTTGTAGCAAGAGAACCCATATAATAAATCTAGGTTTAGCATCTTTCTTTTCCATAAGATATTTAATAGCAGCATGATCAGTTTGAATAGTTACTTTAGAATCAACAATATAAGATCTGAACTTATCACAAGCAAATACAACTTCTAAAAGCTCTTTTTTAGTAGTAGCATAATTTCTTTGAGCATTGTCTAGAGTCTTACTAGCATAATGAAGAACATTTAATTTCTTATCAACTCTTTGCCCTAGAATAGCACCTACAACATAATCACTAGCATCACACATAATTTCAAAGGGTAAATTCCAATCAGGTGGCTGAACAACAGGTGCAGAGACTAATGCTTTCTTAAGTATTTCAAATGCTTCTACACAATCATCATCAAAGACAAATGGTATATCTTTTTGCAATAAATTAGTCAGAGGCCGAGAAATTTTTGAGAAGTCCTTAATGAACCTCCTATAAAATCCAGCGTGACCAAGGAAACTTCTTATACCTTTGATGTCCTTGGGACATGGCATCTTTTCAATAGCATCAACCTTGGCTTTATCAACTTCAATACCTCTTTTAGAAACTTTGTGCCCCAAGACAATACCTTCATTAACCATAAAGTGGCACTTTCCCCAATTCAAGACAAGATTAGTTTCTTCACATCTCTGCAAAACTCGATCAAGATTGCTCAAGCAATCATCAAAAGAGGAACCATAGACGAAAAAGTCGTCCATGAAAACCTCACAAATCTTTTCACAAAAGTCAGAGAATATAGCCATCATGCATCTTTGAAAGGTAGCAGGTGCATTAAATAAACCAAAAGGCATACGTCTATAAGAAAAAGTACCAAAAGGGCATGTAAAAGTAGTCTTTGATTGATCTCTAGCCGACACAGGTATTTGAGAGAAACCAGAATAACCATCTAGAAAGCAATAGTGCGTATGTTTGCATAATCTTTCTAGCATTTGATCAATAAAAGGTAAGGGGTAATGATCTTTCTTAGTAGCTTTATTTAATTTTTGGAAATCAATTACCATCCTATAACCTGTGATAATTCTTTATGGAATCAATTCATCTTTATCATTAGGAACAACAGTAATACCTCCCTTCTTAGGGACACAATGGACAGGACTTACCCACTCACTATCAGCAACGGGATAGATTATACCTGCCTCCAGAAGCTTTAGTATTTCTTTTCTTACCACTTCTTTCATTTTAGGATTCAGACGTTGTTGAGGATCATGAACTGGTTTGGCATCTGCTTACAAATTTATTTTATGTTGACATAGAGTGGGACTAATGCCCTTAAGATCATCAAGAGTATATCCAATAGCAGCACGATGCTTCTTCAGAATTTTCAATAATCTTTCTTCTTCATGCTCTGAAAGGTTAGCACTAATAATGACAGGATATATCTTCTTTTCATCAAGATAAGCATATTTAAGATTATCCGGCAAAGGTTTAAGCTCAAACATGGGATCACCCTTGGGTGGGGGAGGATCCCCTAAAATTTCAACAGGCAAATTATGTTGTAGAATAGGTTCCTGTTTAAAGAATACTTCATCTATTTCCCTTCTTTCATTCATGAACATATCATTTTCATGGTCTAGCAAATAGTGTTCTAAAGGATCACTAGGAGGCACGGCAATAGAAGCAAGACCAATAATTTCATCCTTACTAGGTAATTCTTCCTCATGGTGTTGTTTACTAAATTTAGAGAAATTAAACTCATGAACCATATCATCCAAGCCAATAGTAACAACATTCTTTATGCAGTCTATGATAGCATTGACAGTATTTAAGAAGGGTCTACCAAATATAATGGGACAAAAGCTATCTTGTGGGGAACCAAGAACAAGAAAATCAGCAGGATATTTAGTTTTCCCACACAAGACTTCAACATCTCTAACAATTCCAATTGGTGCAATAGTATCTCTATTAGCAAGTTTAATAGTAACATCAATATCTTCTAACTCAACAGGTGCAATGTCATGCATAATTTCTTTGTATAAGTCAATAGGTATTGTACTAGCACTAGCACCCATATCACATAAGCCATGATAACAATGATCTCCTATTTTAACAGAAATAATAGGCACGCCTACCACAGGTCTATGTTTATCTTTATCACAAGGTTTAGCAATTCTAGCAGTTTCACCTTCGAACTGAATAACATGCCCATCAATATTATCAGACAAGATATCTTTAACAATAGCAATATTAGGTTCTACTTTAACTTGCTCAGGAGGTGTATAAGTTCTAATATTGCTTTACGAACAACAGTTGAAGCTTTAGCATGATCCTTTATTCTAACAGGGAAAGGTGGTTTCTCAAAATAAGAAGTAGGAACAATAGGATCATTATAAGTGATAATATTTTCTTCAGCTTTAATAGGTGCGGCTACTTTTACTTCTATGGGAGGATGATATTTAAACCACTTCTCCTTAGGGAGATCAACATAAGTAGCAAAAGATTCACAGAAAGAAGCTACTATCTCAGAGTCAAGTCCATATTTAGTGCTAAACTTACGGAAAATATCGGTATCCATAAAAGATTTAAAACAATCAAACTTAGGTGTCATACCTGACTCTTTACCTTCGTCGAGGTCCCAATCTTCAGAGTTGCGTTTAATTCTATCCAATAAATTCCATCTGAATTCAGGAGTCTTCATCATAAAAGAGCCAGCACAAGAAGTATCGAGCATGGTGCGATTGTTATCAGAAAACCGAGCATATAGATTTTGAATAATCATTTCTCTTGAGAGCTCATGATTGGGGCATGAATATAACATTGATTTAAGCCTCCCCCAAGCTTGAGCGATGCTTTCTCCTTCGCGAGGCCAGAAATTATATATATAATTGCGATCACGATGAACAAGATGCATAGGGTAATACTTTCGATGAAATTCCAGCTTCAATCTTTTATAGTCCCATGATCTCATATCATCACATAGCCTATACCATATCAATGCGTCTCCCTTCAAAGATAAAGGGAATACCTTCTTCTTAGCAACATCATCGGGTATACCTGCAAGCTTAAATAATCCACAAACTTCATCCACATATATTAAGTGCTCATCAGGATGCTTTGTTCCATCTCCTGTAAAAGGGTTAGCTAGCAGTTTTTCCATCATACCCAAAGGAAATTCAAAAGGAGTTTCATTTTCAATAGGTTTAGTAGGTTGAGGAGCAACTCTTTGCTCTACTGGACGGGGTGAAGATACCCCGAACAAGCCCCTCAGAGAATTACTTTCCATAGTAGCAAGTGACGGTAAATTTCAGCACACTATATAAATTTTTCCTTACCAAATTCCACCTACCAAAGGCGCTACGCTCCCCGGCAACGGCGCCAGAAAAGAGTCTTGATGACCCACAAGTATAGGGGATCTATCGTAGTCCTTTCGATAAGTAAGAGTGTCGAACCCAACAAGGAGCAGAAGGAAATGATAAGCGGTTTTCAGCAAGGTATTCTCTGCAAGTACTGAAATAAGTGGTAACATATAGTTTTGTGATAGGATAAATTGTAACGAGCAACAAGTAACAAGAGTAAATAAAGTGCAGCAAGGTGCCCAATCCTTTTGTAGCAAAGGACAAGCCGGAACAAACTCTTATAATAGGAAAAGCACTCCCGAGGACACATGGGAATATCGTCAAGCTAGTTTTCATCACGTTCATATGATTCGCGTTCGATACTTTGATAATTTGATATGTGGGTGGACCGGTGCTTGGGTGCTATTCTTACTTGAACAAAATCCCACTTATGATTAAACTCTATTGCAAGCATCCGCAACTACAACAAAAGTATTAAGGTAAACCTAACCATAGCATGAAACATATGGATCCAAATCAGCCCCTTACGAAGCAACGCATAAACTAGGGTTTAAGCTTCTGTCACTCTAGCAACCCATCATCTACTTATTACTTCCCAATGCCTTCCTCTAGGCCCAAATAATGGTGAAGTGTTATGTAGTCGACGTTCACATAACACCACTAGAGGCTAGACAACATACATCTTATCAAAATATCAAACGAATACCAAATTCACATGACTACTAATAGCAAGACTTCTCCCTTGTCCTCAGGAACAAACGTAATTACTCACAAAGCATATTCATGTTCATAATCAGAGGGGTAATAGTATGCATATAGAATCTGAACATATGATCTTCCACCAAATAAACCAACTAGCATCAACTACAAGGAGTAATCAACACTACTAGCAACCTTCTAGCACCAATCCCGGACTTTGAGACAAGAATTGGATACAAGAGATTAACTAGGGTTTAGAGATGAGATGGTGCTGGTGAAGATGTTGATGGAGATTGCCCTCTCCCGATGAGAGGAGCATTGGTGATGACGATGGTGATGATTTCTCCCTCTCGGAGGGAAGTATCCCCGGCAGAACAGCTCTGCCGGAGCTCTAGATTGGATCCGCCAAGGTTCCGCCTCATGGCGGCGGAGTCTCGTCCCGAAAAGTTCCTTCTTATTTTTTTATCATCGAAAGACTTCATATATGAGAAGATGGACGTCAGAGAGCCACCAGGGGGCCCACGAGGTAGGGGGCGCGCCCTAGGGGGGCGCCCCCCACCCTCGTGAGCAGAGTGTGGGCCCCCTGGCCTTCATCTTTGGCGAGGATTTTTTTTTATTTATTTTAAGATGTTCCGTGGAGTTTCAGGACTTTTGGAGTTGCGCGGAATAGGTCTCTAATATTTGCTCCTTTTCCAGCCCAGAATTCCAGCTGCCGGCATTCTCCCTCCTTATGTAAACCTTGTAAAATAAGAGAGAATAGCCATAAGTATTGTGATATAAAGTGAAATAACAGTCCATAATGCGATAAATATCGATATAAAAGCATGATGCAAAATGGACGTATCACTCCCTCCTCCTCGCGGTCGGTTGTGCTGCCGCGCAGGCCTCACCGCCCGACCGCTGGCCTAGCCATCCCTCTACTCACCCACACCTGCTGTTATTCTCCGGCAACGGCAGACGAACCAGTAAACCCTTGTACAGTCATACTCCCCTCCGCGTGGGAAACAACTGCCGAGTGTTCCCTGGCTCCGTGTCGTCCCCTTCCTAGGCCTCGCCGTCGTCCACCGCTCTGGTGCTCTCGGCGCGGCGTGGTCAACATGGTCAAGGAACAACTTCCATCGGACGTGGATTGTACGTGGAGAGGCTGACAGCTAGGTCCACAGCCGCAGCGAGGAAGTGCCTCCTTATTACGCGGAAAATAATGATTCCTCCACCTGACAGCTGGGACCCACCGGACAAGCCACTGTATTTCGCGAAGAAACGTTTCCCCCTGACTGCTGGGACCCACCAGCTACATCTTCGCACGCAAGGAAGTGCGTCCGGGCAAAAAAAAATGATTCACCCCCTAACTGCTGGGACCCACCAGCTACATCTTCGCAGGCAAGGAAGTGTCTGACAGTCGGGACCCACCTGGTCGAAGCGTACGTAGCGTTGTCATTCTGGTCGCGAGCGTGTACGTACATACTGGTCGATGTAGAGGCGCGCAAGTGTCGTAGTAGAGGCACGCACGTAGCATTTACACGTACGTACAGTGGCCAGGGTGCAAGAAAGAAAATACAGCCATGTATGCGTACATACGGGCGGGGTCTCGAACGCCTACTCGCGCATATGTACGGCTAGGGCTCGTCTACATGGCTAGGTCGGAACAGAGAAACAACGTCATCGTCGTGTTCATGGGGAGGCAACGGAATGCGTCGTGTTCATGGGGAGGCAATGGAATGCGTCGTGTTCATCGGGAGGGCTTGGACGGAACAGGCGATGGAAACGAGGCCTGGCGTACCGCAGAATGGAGGAAACGGCCTTGTGTTCGACCGGCCATGTTCGAAACGGGATCCTGTTCATTGGGAGGGGTCTGGCGTACCGCAAAACAGAGGAAACGGACCTCCTATGGTCGAAACGGGGGTCCTATTGATCGGGAGGGGTGTGGCGTATCGCAAAACGGAGGAAACGGACTTGTGTTGGAGCGCTACGGTCGAAACGGGGGTCCTGTTCATCGGGAGGGGTGTGGCGTACTTCAAAACGGGACTCCACGGGATACTGTTCATCTCCACCATCGATCCCCTCTAGCCTCCACGAGCTACTGTTCATCCACCGTCGACCTCCTCCAGCCTCCACCTGCGACTGTTCATCCACGGGCTCCTGTTCATCCAGCCTCCACCGCGCGTTACTCCATCGGCTACTGTTCAACCACCCCTCCACCGTCTACTGTTCATCCAACCCTCCACACCATGGGGTCCTGTTCAACCACCCCTCCACGAGAACCCCTCCACCGTCTACTATTCATCCAGCCCTCCACACCACGGGGGCCTGTTCAACCACCCATCCACCGTCTACTGTTCATCCAGCCCTCCACA